>NW_007377452.1:295262-338145 GCF_000475195.1 Diaphorina citri | reverse complement strand
TTATCTCTCTCTCTCTCTCTCTCTCTCTCTCTCTCTCTCTCTCTCTCTCTCTCTCTCTCTCTCTCTCTCTCTATCTCTCTCTCTGTCTCTCTGTCTCTCTCTCTCTTTCTATCTTGGTCTTTCCTAGCTCTAAGGTTGTTATATATTTGCGGCATTAAGAGGAGATACTATGTATGCAAATATGGTAACATATCTTCCATAGCGTGTGATATGGTAAGATGTAGATTGTTACATGCTGTATATCTACACTCTACAGTAACTGAATTGTAAACTGGAACCTTATTAAACTTACACTACAGGGTGTATCAATGCATATGGCAGTTACCAGTTACTGATGGTATTGGTAGTATTGAGTGCAATCTGGGGTGTTGGAAGAAGAACTTTGAATACTTGCTTTATTTTCTCTACTCTGGAGTCTGGAGTAAAAAGGATAGAAGATGAGTGTAAGAGAGAGAAAGAAAAGGAGAGAGAGGTGTAAAAGATATTGGGTGCCTGAGGCCTTTTCAATTATTTGGTTGAATGGTGGGTTTCCATCCAGGAACTCAGCATGTTCTCGATGTCCTGATTTGCACGTTCAACAGATCCCTGTGACTGGCTGTGTTTTGGCTTTCCATGTACAATCTTCAAGTCTTTCCACATGGAACATAGTTCTTCAATTACTCTATTACAAAATTCGCGGCCATTATCACTTTGAAGGATACTTGGAGCTCCAAAGGCACAAAATATATCTAGTAGAACACGTGCAACTTCTTCTGCACGCTTACTTTTCAATGGTCGTAACTGTACGAATTTTGTCAAGTAATCCTGATATTCTCTCTCTCTCTCTCTCTCTCTCTCTCTCTCTCTCTCTCTCTCTCTCTCTCTCTCTCTCTCTCTCTCTCTTTATTCCTCCTCCTCCTCCTTCTTTTTCTTTACTAAGTAAAGTTGGTAAGCAGAGTACTGCACAATATTATCAATGTCTGAATATCTAATATTATTTTCAGCTTTGAGAGAACACTAAAAAACTTTTTGAAAAATTTGCAATACAAACACGAGTGAACAACTTTTTGGTTAACTGGTTAGCATCGAACCCGGGACCTTGTGTATGTCAGCGCGTTAGTACTGAACTAACCGTGTCTCGAATATTAATAAACGAGAGAGTAGAGAAGGAAAAATAATTATCTAAATGGAAAATGGACAAAGCTCTAGGAAAGAGAGAGAGAGAGAAGCTAAATGAGAGTCATTGAAAAATATATTAAAACCACCCAGCCAGCAACGAGAATAACAAGCTGGGCCCGTCCCTCCGGGAATTTTAAACAACACTAAATGATGAGAAGAAGAGATGTGAAGCTTGGCGAAGAAGATAAAAACTGGAGATTATTATAGACGGGGTTATAAGAGTAGAGGTGTGAAGTTAATAACCGGATTAAAGAGGCAGACCATTTTAAGGAAAGCACAAGAGCGACATAAAACAAAGGTTAGATCACATCTCGGAATAGAATGGGAACACTTAGCAATAAACAACACTAAATGATGAGAAGAAGAGATGTGAAGCTTGGCGAAGAAGATAAAAACTGGAGATTATTATAGACGAGGTTATAAGAGTAGAGGTGTGAAGTTAATAACCGGATTAAAGAGGCAGACCATTTTAAGGAAAACACAAGAGCGACATAAAACAAAGGTTAGATCTCATCTCGGAATAGAATGGGAATGGGCAATGGGGTAAGGATGGTTTGGTGACCTCATTCTCTGTTAGATATGCGACCGAAAAGCTGCCGTGCCGACAAAAGAAAAAATATAGTTTCTTTAACATTTAGGTGATTTTATTGCATACGTAGGTAGCAAGACTTCACTCATAGTGGTAAACCTCGTCTATAATAATCTCCAGTTTTTATCTTCTTCGCCAAGCTTCACATCTCTTCTTCTCATCATTTAGTGTTGTTTATTGCTAATTGTTATGTTTCTTCGTCATCTCTCAGGTCTTGTTTTTGGACATTTTTAGTTATAATTCCAACCTCGTCTATAATAATCTCCAGTTTTTATCTTCTTCGCCAAGCTTCACATCTCTTCTTCTCATCATTTAGTGTTGTTTATTGCTAAGTGTTAGGTATGTTTCTTCGTCATCTCTCAGGTCTTGTTTTTGGACATTTTTAGTTATAATTCAGAAAGGACTTTATTTCTTCATCTCTATAAATTGGTCTTCAGAGAGATTGAGAGCTACTTTTGTTGCTCAAGTTTTGCTCTTCATGATGTTAGATAGTCATTGCTATCAAATTTAAAAATAAAAATAAAGGAATAAGATGAAGTCCTCTTTAAGACATGCTAGTGTTACTACACTCACCCACAAAATTACTTGGACACTTCGAAAAATGCCCATAACTTCGCTTCTACCTGTTCAATACGGATGATATTACTAAGGTACATGGTACATCCCAAATATTGTTTTCAATATTATGTGCTACTTTTTGTTGGCCAAAATGTTCATTAAGTTCCATTTTTATGGTCTTTCTTCGTTCAAGACCTTTCAGTAAGAATTCTGCTATCCTGGAAAATTGCGTTTTTCTTCCTCTAGTGAGTGATATGTATTTGTGCTCATTTTTGATAAATTGCTTGAGAATATGTCCGAGGACCCTTTTAGGTGTTCTGATTTAAATCTGGATGTTGTGGAGGTAACCTAAGCCGTGTTTTCAATTGATGAGGGTAACGTATCCGTTACGTTGCCCAGAAGTTTAATGTCCCTCAAAGTACCATCCAATATGTTCTCAAGAAGTTCCATGATACTGGATCTTACAATAGAAGACCTGGACAATGAAGAAAAATGCCTAAAACCGCACAAAACGACCGTTTCATCGTGTCCAGGTACTCAAAAATTGCTTCGCCACTGCTTTGGAGGCCTGCCAGTAGCTCCAAGATGTAAGAAAAGTCAGAGATAAAATTAATACATATATATTATATACCTGGTACGGGTTATAATATGTGTGTGTAACTGGATGAGTAAGTTTTGTAAGGACATCTCAAAGAAAGAAGAAGGAGAATAAGAAGAAAGACAAAAGAAAATCCAAATTCCAAAGTCGAAGCATTGGCAAACGAGTACTCTGAATCTAAAATAGGTACTTACTCTAAATAAGTGGTTCACATCCCACATAAGATAGTACAGTAGGATGTGATGTGAGTGTGAGAGCCATTAGAAGTTACGAGCCTCAGGAGAGAGAGTGTGAGAGAGAGAGAGAGAGAGAGAGAGAGAGAGAGAGAGAGAGAGTTCAATTCCATTGCATTCTTTGCATTCCTCATGCGGTAAATTCTATCATTCTGCAATTCTGCATACATCTTTAACATATTATGTATGTACTTATGTATGTAACATAGGTATATAAATATTATTGGCGGGGGCAACAACCTCAGTGTAAAGTTAGAGGATATAGATTAAGAGAGGATTAACGTCATTATATTCTGTATAACTGCTAAGACCTTAAGTGACATGGGTTTTACCCTTCATCATTCAGCGACACGCTACAAGCTATTCGTCTACTCACAAAAATCTCATCCAGCCTGAGTGCAGGAAAATACAGCAGCATGGGATTGCCTGGAATCCTAGATGGTCACCAATATGAATACTAACCACGCTCAGCGTTGTTCAACTTTGGTGGTCCATCATGGTGAACTGATGGATTCAAAGTGTTATCACTATCACCGCTGCGCTGACTGAACTAGAATTAAACTGATTTGTTTAATTCAATATGTAACTATAGATATGTACTTAACAAAATCCAAAACTCAAATTGTGATCCATTTAATCTTAGAAAACGTCTTCCCCTAAGTCATTTATTCTATGTTGCTACTGGGATTCGAACAACAGTTCCGTCGATCATGAATTCAGTGTCTTAGTACCTGTACTATTGGGATAGTTTATGTTTTTTTATTAAAATTCTATTTATTTTACTGCAATAATCAACAATCCTGATTGCCACCTAAAGCAATTTGTGAGTACGGTACAAATTAATTGCTATTCTATGTATGATTGCGGTACGAGCCTCCTTGAAACGAGAAACTTTCTCCAAATGAAACTAGACTTTCCATTACAAGAACAAGACAAAAGTTACATAGCCTGTCTCTAAAGAAAACCACACAAACATAAAAGAGCTGAAAACTCCAACAAAAGTTACCGGGGGAGAAATTTTCTGTACGTCTAATTCTGCAAACCTCTTCCCGAAATTAGAAATTAAATTTGATTGTTCCGCTGTAAAGTTTACAGAGTCATTCACTTCCTTCTTGTGTGAAAGTTTGTACAGTGAAATGTGAAAGTTACTTCTTAGCTGAGAAGAAATTAGAGTAGTTGTTAATGCTTGTCCTGCCGTCACACTGTTATGTATATCTTACTCAAGCCTCATTTACACGGTAGACATGCTAGCAAGTGAGCGTTCTTGCAAACAACTTGCATTTGTGTTGCTTGATGTACTTGCATACAAGTGTGAAGGGATATCACTTGCATGCAAGTTACTTCACCTGTGCCCATGACTTACACCTCGCAGTCCTGGTAAAGTCTAATGTGGGAATCGGGCTTTCAGCTAAACGGATTGTGGAAATCTGGCTAAATAGTTGAAAGTTTCGTTGCTCTGTTCCTCTGTTGCTATTGTATCTATTATTGGCTCAAGTTTAACGATATAGTATTGGTATGGGTGTGATGGGGTTGTGAATTTAATTTTCTTTTGTTGAGTCCGGATGCAAGAGTAGAGAAGTTTTCTAGAACATGACTTCCGCATTTCACCAGACTTTTATGTCTAGGAGGCTTTCTAAAAAGTTTTAAACGAACCAGCTTATGGTCTATTGAATAAAATGATTACCTGGAGATATCCAAGGCAACAAGGCTGACTGATTTTCTCTTGTTCTGTTATGGGGTGAAAGTTTGAAAACTTTTGCTTGGGAAAGCTGTCTGATCCTAACAATCTTGTACTTTATCATGAATTCATAACATGAGGACCTAGCTCATAATCAGACAAACTTATGATTTTATAACGTACGTAGGTATATTTATGTTGTAGTTACTTATATTGTAAAATAATTCCGCCTGGATGTTATCTCTAGATTTACACCACTTCCTATTTTACTCTCATACTATTCATCTTTATCTTCCTCCCCCACCTTCTACTTTTCCATTTCTTCTCCTCCTCCAACACACATATACCAAATCCTATTCTTCTTCTTCCTCCTAGCTCCTCCTATTCCCCTAATCATATTTTTTCTTCTTCTTTCCCCTCGTCCTTTTCATTTTCTTCTACATATTACACGTCTCCCGACAAGTCCTTCACATTCATCTCTCCCTCTCTCCTCCTTCTCCTCTTTCCATTTTACTTTCTCTCCTCTCCCTCGTCCACACCTTTTCCTTTTTTTTATCCCCTCCACCTCCCCCCCCCCTTATCCTACTTCTTAATAAATTGTGCGGAAAAATAAAAATGAATAAATGGATGTGATTTATCAAGGAAAAAAGATCTCTCTCCCTCTCTCTCTCTCTCTCTCTTGTTTTTTCATCTTGCTTATCAATTTCGTCTGTTGTTTTGATTCTTTGGATGGCGCCCCGACGGTTCTATCTTGATCCATTATAATGTTTGGCCGTTCTATTGTTCAATTTATCATGAAATAACATTAAATACGCCATGATGGAAAGCTACATATAACGAGATGTTGTATACACTATACAGTGTGTGTGTGTGTGTGTGTGTATCTACATAATTATACAGTGTTTTAATGCGGAGAACTCATTTCGTATGATTATCTAAGACAGGGATTTCCTACTGTGGGTCACATGCTACATTGATAGGTACTTCGCAGGCAAATCCAGGATTATATTGAGGGGATAGGGGGTGAATGTTCCATCATTTTCGGAGTCCACCCCATAGTAAAAGAGCGAAAATCAAGCCCTAGGGGGCTCACCTTGGCGGGCCACAGAATTGGTCTGGCGGACCAGATGGAAATAAGTTATCTAGGAACTATAGCAAGCTGTCACTCCTACTGTCTAGCAACCTAACTATAATATCCCTCTCTCTCTCTCTCTCTCTCTCTCTCTCATAGTGTTCCTCTTTCTTCCTTCCGTTTTCTGTCCCCCTTTCTCCCATTAGGTACCTCTCTGTCTCTATTTTTACTTTTTGCAACTCAAAGTCGTTTGAAAACTTAAATTTTATGTACTCGATAAATAATAATGAAGCCAAATGACTTTATTTGAAGTTACACCCTGATGGGTGTTCACAATACAGGTGACCGCTGAAGATCTTATTCTATAAACCTACCATACCCTTGGAATTAGAAATTGGTTGAAAATGAATTCTTGTCCAAATAGAGCTGTCACTTTTTTCTTGAAAAAATAAAATAATGGTAAAAATAAATACCCAAATAAAAATAAAATGTAATAAAAACTAAATAAATAAAATAATATAAAACAAGAGAGAGAGAGAAAAAAGGCTGTCATCCAGGTCTTACAATTTTGTCTGTGTGTTCCCTTCCAGATCCACTGTCCATGAGTCCACAGAAAGCTCTTGAGACCATCGGGAACAATTTGCAGAAGCAATATGAACGTTGGCAACCCAGAGCTCGGTACAAACAAAGTTTAGATCCCACCGTGGAGGAAGTGAAAAAGTTGTGTCAGTCTCTACGTAGAAATGCTAAGGACGAACGAGTGCTATTCCATTATAATGGACATGGGGTGCCTAAACCCACATCCAATGGAGAAATATGGGTGTTCAACAGGGTAGGTGTCTAGTTATTGGGGGTCAGTAGGTATTTTCCTACTTGGTGTAATCTTGCTAAGTAATTTACTGAAGTGTAAATCAAGAGTCCAAGATACTTTAGCTAAATTCCACTCTCATCCTTCATAGATATTCACTAAAAATTTCAAGGAGGAATTTTTTTAATTGAGAGAGAATTGCATTTTTTTTTTTTTTAGGCTGTTGGCCTTAAGCATCACATAAAGTTTAAAATGAAGCAAGTATTCTGATGAGATAGGTACCTAGAATAAAATAGCTACCTCACAAATGTTCTGTATGTTTTCTTGCAGACATACACTCAATACATACCTCTGTCAATCTATGATCTACAAACGTGGATGGGTGCTCCTAGCATTTACGTGTATGACTGTTCCAATGCAGGAACAATAGTTGATTTGTTTAAACAGTTTGCTGACCAACACGAGAAAGAATATGAGGTAAGTGGTAAAATGATTTGTCTTTTACTCAATGGCATAGTGGTCACGACACTCGAGGGTGTGGGTTCAATCCCATGGTTCAATCCCAGACAAGGCGTGAAATTTTGTCCTCATCTATTCCCTCTCTTTCTTCAAGACATAATTATTATACATTGAGGAAACTTTGACACTGGAGGTCTTACTGTCCCAGTATCAATGAGAGAAGAAGTACAGGATAGGAAAAAGCCAGCCGTTCCGAGAACAAACAGAACAAAATAAATCTGCTAAACTGTGTACCCATATGATGAGTCATAGACTTGAAAAAAAAAAAAAAAAAAAAAAACTTGTCTATTTCCCCCCTAGGTGGGCATTGGACCTACAAATCCAAGTGAAAAATTATTTGTAGTAATAAATAGTAGCTGTAGCAGCTTTAACTTTAGCCGAATTGTCATGGCAGAATGAAGAAAAGACATTCTTGTCATATTAAGGCGGTCTCTTCTTGATCCCTTATGTGCCGTGTCCATTTTAGTTTAGGACTATTGCACTGCAAGAAAAGACATCTTTTTATATTTGCTTTTTCCGTGCCGAAAAAAAAAAAAACAAAAAAAATCTTCTAAACTGTTTACCCATATGATGAGTCATAGACTTGAAAAAAAAAAAAAAAAAAAAAAACTTGTCTATTTCCCCCCTAGGTGGGCATTGGACCTACAAATCCAAGTGAAAAATTATTTGTAGTAATAAATAGTAGCTGTAGCAGCTTTAACTTTAGCCGAATTGTCATGGCAGAATAAAGAAAAGACATTCTTGTCATATTAAGGCGGTCTCTTCTTGATCCCTTATGTGCCATGTCCATTTTAGTTTAGGACTATTGCACTGCAAGAAAAGACATCTTTTTATATTTGCTTTTTTCCTTTACTTTCTTCCAGCAAAGTGCCCGCAATGGCCCTGCCGTTCCTCCCGTTAACACACCTCCTCCCTCCTTCGCCCACTGTATTCAACTGGCTGCGTGTGCCCCGGACCAAATCCTCCCCATGAACCCGGACCTGCCAGCCGACATTTTCACCTCCTGTTTGACCACGCCCATCAAGGTGGCGCTCCGCTGGTTTGTCAAACAAAACAGTGCCAAGCTCGTGTCGAAAATCTCGCTCGAATCTATTGACAAGTGAGTAGGCTCGGATTTTTTTTTTTTCATTATTATTTACTTAAGAGATTTGATAGAGGGAACTGTAGCAGCAAAGAGATGTTTCGAAATTTCATTTTTTAGGTCTCAATTTCAATATACAGCAGTGGGAACCATTTGAAGCACAAATCACCAATAAATATCAATTTCCCATTTTTGGTTCTTCCCCTATTGGTGGGAGAACATTTAAAAATTAAAATTTGATTAGGTCATAACTCCGGCCCTGGTTGTCGGATCGAGCTCTACCTTGTACCAAGGTACTACGTTCTTTGAGGTCTTTGACATGACGATAAATAGGGAGGGGGTTTACGTATGTATTTGAATGACAAATACCAACTCGTGTAAAAAATAATTGAAAATTTGTACGATTATTTTCAGAATTCCTGGTCAGTTGAATGACAGGAGGACAATGTTGGGAGAGTTGAACTGGATATTTACCGCGATTACAGACACAATTGCGTGGAACACACTGCCTAGAGGTAAACCCTCTATAAGTTTATACCCTATGTAGCGAAAGTATAGCAATATACCTTCAATTTTCTTGTGAAAAAATACTCGTACATCATCATTCGATAAAAATATATCGGTCATCAATTTCATTTGTTTAGACTTTAGAAAATTTTCTCAAAATAATCCCCATGTAATAAGGGTATAAAGTGTCCCAACAAGCTGGGCCCGTCCCTCCGGGAATTTTTTAACCCGTAGTTTACTTGATCGTGGTTGAAGAAAATCAGTACCTATGTACCTACCTAATTTGTTTAATATTCAGTTTATTATCATTCTTGATTTGATTTTTTGATTTTACTTTCATGTAATGATTTAAAATCAAGACTAGAGCCCGTTCTCCCTTTATTCCCAATATAATGTTTAAGTCACCCATCCATTTATTGGCTTGCTCAGCGGAGACTAGAGCCCGTTCTCCCTTTATTCCCAATATAAGTTTAAGTCACCCATCCATTTATTGGCCTTTCTCGGCGTAGCTTAACATAGGTGACGCTAAAACCCGTTCTCCCTTTATTCCCAATATAATGTTTAAGTCACCCATCCATTTATTGGCTTTTCTCGGCGTAGCTTAACACAGGAGACGCTAAAACCGGTCTTAAATTATCGACTGAAGTGTTATCTATAAGTTTTCCTCGCTTTGAGTTCATAGGTCGTCGCGACAAATTTCAAGATCAGAGCTCATTTGTGTGAGAAAATGTGAAAAAAATCCACCAAAAACCATTTTTTTTTTTTTCATTCATAGTGGTAAGGTTCTTTTGAAGGAGCTCTTCTACTCAACTGGAGTGCCATGATTTTTGAAATCAAATTCTCACCGCTAACTCAGACATTTCAATAAACTTCAATACTCCACTTTCTCTCTCTCTCTCTCTCCCTCCCCTCCCTCCTTCTCTCTCTCTCTCTTCACAAAAAGGAAAAAAATCAGCTTTTTTTTTTCAAATATATAATTTCTTTACTTTTGATTGACATTCCATCAATTCAATCTGTCATCAATGTCATCATACTTATCGTGATTGCTGAAATATTTTCTACTTTATCAAATAAAATTTAGCAGTTACTTGTTGCGTTCTTGTACCAATTGAAGCTGTGAAGTTATTTAGGCATTTTAGGCTCTATCATAACATGAAATGTAAAGTTAAGGATACAAACTTTACTTCTTCCGGCTTTCAGATCCAAGACTTAAGTTAAGCTTACTAAAGCTTCACCTGCCTTTTTTTAATAGTTTATTTTACAAACGGGATACTTTGTCAAGTAGCATTATAACTAGAGGTTGAATTCCACCTTTAGTTTATTTTATACTTTTATTTATTTTTTCACTGTAAATAAATAAAAAAACGTACCTACCTAAGTTTCAACATGATACACAAAAGCTAACGGGTTTGTTTGGAGAAATATTTTTTTCTCTTTTCTTCCGTCGAGGAATATTTCTTCAAAGTTTTTTAACCTGACGAGAAAAAACACTTGGGAGTTTACTTTCTAGCGCTTTATTTATATTTATCTCCAGATATTTTTTACCATCAGAAAAGTTTGCGAAGAAAAAAGAACTTTGGGAGATGGAAGAACAGAACAGCTTTATTATTCCTTGGTACCTATTAGGTACGACTTTTTCTTTATATTAAAACATAGTCAGGGATGCTTTTTATATGAAACTGAAAGCTTTAGAAACGAACAACTTCATCCGGATAATATCATTATTATCTGTGACTGAGTACACCCTGTATACTATCCCATATAGTATGTACCTATGTAGACATCACTTCTGTTATTGGGTTTCAATTAGAAAGCCATTTCTGAAGTAATGTCCAATATACATATCTGGTTACAGGGCCCTAATGGGAAGAGGGAGAGGTTGGGTTTTAGTGGGTCTGGATGTCCTGGTATCCGGACATCAAGCCCACACTCCCCATTGCAAAGGTTTTTTTTGCATGGCTTTATGGTTTTCTGGACAAAATTTGCACCACCACTTTCGTGTTCCTGTTAAAAAGACCTTTAATTTGATATATATGTCGACCAGGTTTGGATAAGTCCTTCTATGGGAACAGACAGACTGACAGACACCGAAGCGAATACAATAGTCCGTCGCTATACCTTATATTAAAGGAAGGACGGACTAAAAAGAAGAAAGAAAAAGAGTTAATTTTATGAGAGGAAATAAAGAGAAATTGTGAGAGAAAGACGAAGAGAGAGAGAGAGAGCAGGGGGTAAAGTGTCAAAATTAAAATTATTTCAACAGACTCTTCATCTCTGTCTAGTTCTTCATTAGGAACATCTAGCTATCTCTCTCTCTCTCTCTCTCTCTCTCTCTCTCTCTCTCTCTTCAGTCAGAAGGAAATATGAGAGAGAGAGAGAGAGAGAGAGAGAGAGATACTCTTTTGGTTTCCCTACATTATTTCTATAAAGAGTCTTGTTCAATAATTGAATATTCAGGGTGGACCAGATAGTTTGAAAACTTGGAGGAGAATAAACCCCACCACTTATCATATTGCATGTAGCTACTCGATTATTCTCACAAAGTCTGAAACACCCTGAAATCCGAACAAAATCTTTGACCGGACCGGGAAACAAACTCGAACCTTCTGCTATAGGTCAGTGAAGTGATCACTAGGTAAAAGTCGCTTACCAATATACATAGGAATTTCCAATATGGTTAATTGATTATAAATAGCTGCTTACGTTTTGTCTGAGTATCACAGTAGGTATGAATCTCGGTAATTTAGTCGCGTGAGATTATCGTGGTAAACTTCAGGCCCGTAAGTTGGGGGTTCGAATCCAAGGCCGTAAAATTTAGCAGTATGTTAGTAATTTGCGACAAGGATACAAGGTAAACACAAAATTATTATACGATTTATCTGAGCCACCCTGTATATTGAAAATATTTTGTATCATATACCTACTATACCTATACCATCCTCTTATTTCATCCATCTCTTTCTATTTCCCTCTCTCTCTCTCTTCTGTTTTTCAAGTGTACAGACTATACAAGTGTATAGTAGTATAGTGTACAGACTAACAAACCAGATCAAGTGAATCAGAATCAGAAACCATTTATTCTTTTGACGAAGTGTTTTCTACATCCAAGTGTTTCCCGAATTACTATACATAGATACTAACTAAACAGAGGTTTATAGTTACGAGGAACCAAGACAAATTTTGGCAACACGAAGAAGTCTCGACTTGGAAAATACTAACTTTAGGATTTACTAAGAATAACTACTCACTTAGTCAGGTAGAATTTTTACTTACACCAAAATTATTTAAAGGCTTAATACTTCTCATCTATCTATGTATCTCGGAGTTTCACTAGTAAAGAACTACAAACGATAAAATTCAGACATTCACCTTTCTTATCTAATATTCTTCGTGCTTTATGTTACCTACTTTGTTACGACTTTTACAGCTACTCACATTCTCTTCTTCGCTACTCACTTTATCTTCTAATACCTCGTGGCTGAAAGAAAACTTTTGTTTCGCTGAAAGAAATGATGAAGATTATCTCGAAGCATTAAGAGAATAAAATGAGAAAGGAGAAAGAGAAAGTTGAAGAGAACGAGAGAAGGGAGATGCAAATGTAAGAGGGAGAGAAGTGGGGGGGGAGATAAAGGCAAAACAATACAAGTAAAACAAAAGTAGGTATGAATGAACAATGTTGTATTGTCTGGTAGAATTCGGGGGTGGAAAACCTTACAATATACACAAACTTGATATAATACTTGTTTAGAAACATGCATCTTATGTACCTGTACCAGAAGAAACTTGAAGTTAACTAAAACACGTGATGTCGGTACCAATACGAAGTCCCAAGATGAATGTTCTGGTTA
Organism: Diaphorina citri; assembly: GCF_000475195.1. Classification (NCBI taxonomy): domain Eukaryota; kingdom Metazoa; phylum Arthropoda; class Insecta; order Hemiptera; family Psyllidae; genus Diaphorina; species Diaphorina citri. The sequence continues at coordinate 325,496 of NW_007377452.1, read as the reverse complement.
CCTATGGCCTCATTAGGTAAATAGGTAAGTTCTTAAAAAATAATAATAATAATAATAATAAGGAAATGAATGAAATGATCTACATTTGATTTCTAGATTCCCGTCAGATTTCACCTTGAATCTAACCCCCACTGTTTATTGTTTGTTCCACAGGAAATCAACTACGACTCACCACGAGGTGGTGTTAGTGTCATCACGGAGAAAGGTGATGTGACCACTTCCTATCTGCTGATCCAAAGAGCGAGTCAGGGGGACTCTGGAAACTATACCTGTAATCCATCCAATGCTAATGCCAAAACTGTACATGTACATGTGCTCAATGGTAAGTCAGCATCCCATGTCAAAACTGTACACGTACATGTGCTCAATGGTAAGTCAGCATCCCATGTCAAAACTATACATGTACATGTGCTCAATGGTAAGTCAGCATCCCATGTCAAAACTGTACACGTACATGTGCTCAATGGTAAGTCAGCATTCCATGTCAAAACTGTACATGTACAATACATGTGCTCAATGGTAAGTCAGCATGGAAAAGGGAAGAGAAATAGAGAATGTCACACACATGAACCACGCCCCCCATTTATACCAAAAATGTCATTTTGGCAAACCAAGCTGCTGTGTATCCAGGTACGTACCTAAATGGTAAGTCAGCATCCCATGTCAAAACTGTACACGTACATGTGCTCAATGGTAAGTCAGCATTCCATGTCAAAACTGTACATGTACATCCGAAGCGAATACAATAGCCCGTCCACTATACCTTTTATTACTATCGTAATAATAAAGGAAGGACGGGCTAAAAATTGAAATTTTTCCGGAAAACAGAACAAGTGTCTGACAAAGGAGATGTATTTTTTTTTCTCTCTCTCTCTTTTCTCTGCCATCACCAATCGGCTAAATTTAAAGCCATTACAACAGCAACAAGCTATCCTTTCTTTATTATTATTATTATTACACAATTGGATCAAACTTTATTAAATATACAGATGGTAACAAAAAGTATATACATATAAATACAAATAAAGTTTGATCAAGGGTGGGGTTAATGCCTATGGCATTCTCTACCACCCCTTTCTACCATTTCTTTCGTATTTCAGAACTTTTTTAATTATTTGCAATAAATCATTTCTTATTAAACCATGTACAATTTCTCTATTAATGATTTTACTCCTTGTCTAAGCTGTGGACATAATTGTATTTTGAACTGTTTCAAAATTTCTTCCTCTTATGTTTCAGAACTGTTTCACAAGCTGTTTCGACAGGACCTGCTCGTGGCCAGTCTGTTTCGAAACTTTTTGCTGGCAGAAAGGATCATGCGTTCTTACGACTGTTCTCCTGTATCCTCGCCCAAGTTACCACCTACCTATCAGCACCCCATGTGGCAGGTGAGCACTCAAAGGGTCAATGCAAAATTCAAGTAGTAAATTTTATTTCTTCTAGTAATTGATCCTAAGGGCAAGATAAACCCCCTTATCTCGGTGGTGAGTGTAGTGGACTTCGGATACGGAGGTTGGTGGTTTGAATCCAAGTCTAGACATACAATAAATAGAATATACCCTGTTTATGCTGCCAGATTGAAAATGGGAACGGCATTTGCGATTTTAAACATTGTTTCGGCTGGCTTTCTCCTATCCTGTCTTCCTTCTCTCTTCGTGATAAGACTTTGGCAGTTAGAGTTCCCTTTATCAAAACTCTTTTTTGATCCCGACTGTTCTCCTGTATCCTCGCCCAAGTTACCACCTACCTATCAGCACCCCATGTGGCAGGTGAGCACTCAAAGGGTCAATGCAAAAGTCAAGTAGTAAATTTTATTTCTTCTAGTTATTGATCCTAAGGGCAAGATAAACCCCCTTATCTCGGTGGTGAGTGTAGTGGACTTCGGATACGGAGGTTGGTGGTTTGAATCCAAGTCAAGACATACAATAAATAGAATATACCGTGTTTATACTGCCAGATTGAAAACGGGAACGGCATTTGCGATATTAAACATTGTTTCGGCTGGCTTTCTCCTATCCTGTCTTCCTTCTCTCTTCGTGATAAGACCTTAGCAGTTAGAGTTCCCTTTATCAAAACTCTTTTTTGATCCTTTTTTTTAACCAGTCCATAGCTATAAATTAACTAATGACAATATCTGTGTCTCTAGGCATGGGATTTGGCTGTTGACCTGGCCCTGGCTCAACTCCCAGCTGTACTAGAAGATGAGACCAAGTTTCAACACTCCCCATTCTTTGAAGAACAACTGAGAGCGTTCCAAGTGTGGTTGGATTTGGGATCCGATCAGAGGAATCCGCCTGAACAATTACCCATCGTACTTCAGGTAAAACACTTTTTTATATATATCAGCCATACACCGGGGTGATGGTCTCTAGCCATTGGCTCGTCCTGAACCGCAATTAACCTTCGCATCGTGAGGACTTGTGCTTATTCTTTAAAAGCGGAGAGCATCCTTTGAGGAACTGCAAGCTAACTGGGCTGGTTAGGGTTAGCAGTTCTCCTCCCTGTGTAAAAGTGATAATAATAATTTAAGGTAGGGTACTTTTGGTTACAAGATGGCTGCCTTACATTAATGATTTTCATTAGTCCATTCTTTCGTGGAATTGGTAATTGGAGTCAGGAAAAAAATTAATGTGAGCGAAGATATTGAGCATTTTATTTTTGGAGTCTGAGGAATCCGCCTGAACAATTACCCATCGTACTTCAGGTAAAACGCTTTTTTTATATATCAGCCATACACCGGGGTGATGGTCTCTAGCCATTGGCTCGTCCTGAACCGCAGTCAACCTTCGCATCGTGAGGACTTGTTCTTATTCTTTAAAAGCGGAGAGCATCCTTTGAGGAACTGCAAGCTAACTGGGCTGGTTAGAGTTAGCAGTTCTCCTCCCTGTGTAAAAGTGATAATAATAATTTACACAAGTTAGGGTACTTTTGGTTACAAGATAACTGCCTTACATTAATGATTTTCATTAGTCCATTTTTTCGTGGAATTGGTAATTGGAGTCATGAAAAAAATTAATGTGAGCGAAGATATTGAGCATTTTATTTTTGGAGTTCTGGAAAAGAGAAAGATTTTTTCATTCAATTTTTAGAAACCCATTTGTTGCCCCTAGTAATAACTCTGTTTCGCTTCTTTTTCCCTCTCTACAGGTGTTGTTAAGTCAGGTGCACCGATTACGGGCGCTGGAACTTCTCGGCCGCTTTGTCGACCTGGGCCCGTGGGCCGTCAATCTGGCCCTATCTGTGGGCATCTTCCCCTACGTGCTCAAACTTCTGCAGAGTATAGTCAAAGAGTTGCGGCCCTTTCTTGTGTTCATTTGGGCTAAAATATTGGCTGTGGATGTGGTATGTATGCTTGTCTAAAGACCCGTCCGTACCCACTTGTCGTTCGAAAAAAAATCGTGTCGTGTGTAGTGGGAACACTCTCATTTAAATTAAATTGGTCTACAGAACATTTGGGAAAAAAATCGAATGAAATTCATGACAAGTGGGAATAGGCCTTACTTATTCAACCTTTTCCCTGTGTCCTTTTTCTGAGGTCTTTGCAGAATTTGTAGAAAAAAATGGCCGGGATTTGAACTCATTATCCCCTGCTTGCAAGTCAGTGTTCTTTACCATTTGACCATAGAGCCGGATAATATAGAGAAGTGATACATAAAGACCTATTTTGTCACCTAAAAGGCTCTGGTACTTTTGGACTAAATTCCCACAGCAGGCATAGTCAAAGAGTTGCGGCCCTTTCTTGTGTTCATTTGGGCTAAAATATTGGCTGTGGATGTGGTATGTATGCTTGTCTAAAGACCCGTTCGTACCCACTTGTCGTTCGAAAAAAAAATCGTGTCGTGTGTAGTGGGAACACTCTCATTTAAATTAAATTGTCTACAGAACATTTGGGAAAAAAATCGAATGAAATTCATGACAAGTGGGAACAGGCCTTACTTATCCAACCTTTTCCCTGTGTCCTTTTTCTGATGTCTTTGCAGAATTTGTAGAAAAAAATGGCCGGGATTTGAAGTCAGTGCTCTTTACCATTTGACCATAGAGCCGGATAATATAGAGAAGTGATACATAAAGACCTATTTTGTCACCTAAAAGGCTCTGGTACTTTTGGACTGAATTCCCACAGCAGGCATTTTTTTGTGCGAATGCTACAATATTTCGAATCATTTTTTTAATCAAGTTTGCTTCCAGTCATATTTTTTGTTTCATTTTTTAACATTTCGATTGTTTGCAGAGTTGCCAAGCTGATCTGGTGAGAGAAAATGGACACAAGTATTTCTTGTCACTCCTCCAAGATACCTCCATGCCTGTAAGTTAACAACTGTGCTACTTGAGCTATAGAAAAAATTGTTTAAAATTATACAGAAAAAGCCATCAAACTTCATTTTGTACTTGAGCTAAGATCCCCTGCTTTATGAGTCCACGGTCATTTTTTAATGAATTTTTCTTCAAACCTGATGTAAACACACCCCTATCTCTCTCCTAATCCTAATACTTTATCACATATTTTTTTTTTCTTTTTAATATTTAAACTAGGTTTTTTATTTACATATGTTTAAACTATACCTATGAAATATATAAGACCTTGTTTAGACTGCGGGAGTAAAGGGACTTTTCAGTCTCATTCTGGCAGGATAAACAAGGTATATTCTATTCTATACCTCTGCAAATGCTGATTTGGGGTAGAAGTACATATATGGACAATGGATAAGCAGGTGTTGTAGTTTAAGTTATAGTTAAGTTAAGTTTTTAGCTGAATCCCCTTTAGGGAAGAGCTATTCATTTTTCGGCAAACTCACAACTTTGGGTCGGGGTTGTGTTTTTACTTTCTATTAGTTTTTTCATGTATTTTTGTTCCGTTTTCAGAGTGATCAGCGTACCCTGGCTGCATTTGTTCTGTCCTGTATGGTTCATAATTATCTACCGGGACAGGAAATCGCTCTACAGGTAATTTTTGTAATTTTGCAATTTATTTATTTATAGTAATAACTGTAATAGGTAATAACTAAAACTAGTAAATATGAAATTTTCATTGAACAAATCCCCTCCTGTCTTGGTAGATTGTTTATTTCGTTATGTGCTCAACATTGTTCAAGAATTTGATCCAATAATATTAGAGCTTACTGCTGGTGTAGTAAGCCCCTTCTCTCCCACCCACCCACCCTCCCTCTTTCTTTTGCGGTTTGTTCTATGCTTTTTACTGGAGCATGTGCCAGCCGCTAGGTCGTGGGTTCGATTCCCGCCCCGGGCGGATTTTATCCTGAACCGATAATGTTCGTTCTCGGAACGGCTGGCTTCCTTCTATCCTGTCTCCCTTCTGTCTTCAATTTCGGGACGATAAGACTTTGGCAGTTACAGTTCCCTCTACTAACAGACACTTGAAATAGTCCAGCTGTCTTTTAATCTTTTCAATTTGATTTAAAGGTCTGTTTGAGTAGTATGCTGTGTCATATGGCAACCCAGACGCTGGGCAGCTCATCAATAAATAATTGATTGTTTCTCTCTAATGTATAAACTTCCAATATTCCAGGGCTCTCTATAAAATAATTCCTAATATTCCAGGGTTCTCTGTAAAATAATTCCTAATATTCCAGGGCTCTCTATAAAAGAATTCCTAATATTCCAGGGTTCTCTAGTGTCGGACTGTCTAGAACAATTGAATGACAAGCATCATCTCTTACGTCAGTGGCTACTCATATGTGTAGGGCGACTATGGAATAACTACGACAAGGCTAGGTGGTGCGGGGTTCGAGACTCGGCACTGGATAAGTTATACACACTGCTGAAGGATCCCATACCGGAGGTACGTCTTGAATAAGATGAGTGTTTCACCGCTGTTTTTATTTAGTAGCAATGAGACATTGCAACTGCTACATTGGACTCGTGTGGTCTGTGTCGTAGCATGCCCATCCCGTAGTGTGTCCCACATCAGATGGGCTAGAAGAAACACAATACTTCCCATTTAGGTGCTGGGTCAACACGAGAACACCAGAAATTTGCAATCAAAAACGAGCTCAATTTTTTGTCATGGTGGGCATCGAACCCGGGACTTCCCATTTAGGTGCTGGGTCAACACGAGAACACCAGAAATTTGCAATCAAAAACGAGCTCAATTTTTTGTCATGGTGGGCATCGAACCCGGGACCTTCTGGATGGCAAGCAAGCGCATTACCACTGAGCTAACCGTGCCCCCAACAATTCGAATTTGTATTTTTTTCCCCCGTGATTTTGTTGTTTGTATCAACTTGTATATTTTTTCTTCTTCTCTCAGGTGCGAGCAGCGGCAGTATATGCTCTGGGCACGTTCATGAATTCCGTAACGCAACGCAGTGAACACGCCAACAATATTGACCACAGTGTAGCCACCATGTTACTTAACACAGTGTCCCACGATATGAGTCCCGCTAGTGAGAAAGGGTAAGGGGGTGTTTCAATAATAATCCAAATGGAAAATAAATTTTTTTTTTTTTTTTTTTTTTTTAGAAATTGTTTCTTCAAATTAAATTGATCCCAGGGGCAAGGAAAACCTAGACCCTTGACAAATGGAGTCTGCCTGAAGGCATGTGATGTGTTCCAATCCACGCGACCCCAAAATACATCAATAATGAATTAATTTGAGGTGAAGGCGAGAGCCTTTAAATAATTGTTGTAGACATCACCGCATTACTAAGAACCTTCTTTACTATTTGCATAATTTCCATTATGTTTGGCGCATTTGCTTTGTAAGTGCTAGGTCGTAGGTTCGAACTCTGCCGGGGCGAATTTCATCCTAAACAGATAAGGTTCGTTCTCGGAACGGCTGGCTTTCTCCTATACTCTCGTTGTCTATCCTTAGGAGAAAAGTCGTCGTTTATCCTTAGGAGATATCCCTATTCACTTTCCTTATACCGTAGGAAAACTAGTAGTTATGTAATCAGGTCAAATTTTCGATGGTCAGTTTTTTTCTTTCGTAGTGTACCAATTTTCATTTTATTCTATTCTATTTTTCCCTACCCATCACAGGAGCTCGTGGTGGCTCTGCAATGGATCGTGATCGTGTTCGAAAACTCATTCCTCTCCGTGGCTCTGCACGAGCTACGCGAGACCACCCCCTTCTCCTCTGCCCAAGCCGCCACTGCCCGCTTCATGGGGTCTGCCCCTCCCCTGCCCTCCGGCACTGACGTGTCATCTTCCCCTGTCAACACCCTGCGCCGTCACGCGTCACGTGATAGGATACGCGAACCTAACGCAGGTAAAGTTATTAGAGTCCAATACAGTGCAACAGTCCAAAACTAAAATGGACGCGGCACACAAGGGAGCGGGAAGAGACCGCCTTAACATAATAAATAATATTACAGTCCAATACATAGCCTTCTTAGATCTGAGTGAAATTGTGAAATGAAATGACTTAATACTCTTCACTTGGGTTGGTATGGTTGGTTTTTATTTGAAGACAGACATTTCACAGGACGCGACACACAAGGGAGCGGGAAGAGACCGCCTTAACATAATAAATAATATTACAGTCCAATACATAGCCTTCTTAGATCTGAGTAAAATTGTGAAATGAAATGACTTAATACTCTTCACTTGGGTTGGTAAGGTTGGTTTTTATTTGAAGACAGACATTTCACTCTTTTGAGTTATTCACAGTTTATTCACGGTCGTAATTTGTTCGTGGTATTCGCGGTTAGTCCGCGGTATTCGTGCTTTGTTCGCGGTATTCGCGGTTTTCTCGCGGTATTCGCGATTTGTTCGCGGTATTCACGATTTTTTCGCGGTATTCGCGGTTTGGTCGCGGTATTCGCGGTTTGGTCGCGCTATTCGCGGTTTGTTCGCGGTATTCACGATTTTTTCGCGGTATTCGCGGTTTGGTCGCGCATGTCCTCATGATGGTGACTAAATTTTCAATGTGGTCGAACAGCTCATTATTATGTCTCCTTCTGTAGTTGCCATTTTCCTTGACTGAGTACAGAAAATATTTAAAATGTTTTGAATTTGGTTCGTTACAAGCTCATAATTTGTTAACAATCATTCCTAGAGTCTTTATATGTCCACCAATCGTTTTTTTGAAATGTTTTGACTTTTGTTCGTTACAAGCTCATAATTTGTTAACCATCATTCCTAGAGTCTTTATATGTCCACCAATCGATTTCTCGTGAAAAGTTACATAGGAGAGACTCCTTGGTAATCTTAAATACTCTAAAAGGAAGTCTTGATTTCGAAAAAAACATGTTGAAGCATGTATTTGAAGATATCAGAGAGAGTTTATTTAAAAACAAGAAGAAAATGTGGTATTTGGAGAATTTTTAAGCTAGAAGAAAATATGATATTTGGAGAATTTTAAATCAAGAAGAAAATATGGTATTTATATATGTAATTTTGAAGCAAGAAGAAAATATCAGAGAGGAGAGAGGGAACGGAATTTGAAATTGAAATATGTATTTGGAAATGTGTTCAGAGAGAGGAGAGAGAGGGAGCAGAGAAGTCAGAGACCTTCCAGTCTGAAAGCAGAAGAGAGAATGAGCTCTGACAAAAATCTAGGTCTGAGGAAACCTCCCCTTGACCCCCTACTACCAAAACTAAAAAGGTAGGGGATCAGGGGAAATGTAGGGGGTTGAGGGGAGGTTTCTCCTACATTTTGAACATGGGTTTGGAGATTCCTTTGAGATAGAAGTTACATATATTGTCTTCTTTTGAGTTATTCACAGTTTATTCACGGTCGTAATTTGTTCGTGGTATTCGCGGTTAGTCCGCGGTATTCGTGCTTTGTTCGCGGTTTTTTCGCGGTATTCGCGATTTGTTCGCGGTATTCGCGGTTTTTTCGTAGTAGGGGATCAGGGGAAATGTAGGGGGTTGAGGGGAGGTTTCTCCTACATTTTGACCATTGGTTTGGAGATTCCTTTGAGATAGAAGTGATACATATATTGTCATCTTTTGAGTTATTCACAGTTTATTCACGGTCGTAATTTGTTCGTGGTATTCGCGGTTAGTCCGCGGTATTCGTGGCTTGTTCGCGGTATTCGTGGTTTTTTCGCGGTATTCGCGGTTTTTTCGCGGTTTTTTCGCGGTATTCGGGATTTTTTCGCGGTATTCGCGGTTTTTTCGCAAATTGTTCGCGGTATTCGCGGTTTGTTTGAGGTATTCGTGATTTGTTCGCGGTATTCGCAATGTGTTCGCGGTATTCGCGGTTTGTTCGAGGTATTCGCGATTCGTTCGCGGTATTCGCGAACAAATCGTGAAAAAATCGCGAACCAGTTGCGAATACCGCGAACAAACCGCGAATAGCGCGAACAAATCGCGAGTACCGCGAACAAATCGCGAATACCGCGAACAAATCGGGAATACCGCGAACAAATCGCGAGTACCGCGAACAAATCGCGAATACCGCGAACAAATCGGGAATACCGCGAACAAATCGCGAATACCGCGAACAATCCGCGAATACTGCGAAAAAACCGGGAATACCGCGAACAAATCCCGAATACCGCGAAAAAACCGCGAATATCGCGAACAAATCCCGAATACCGCGAAAAAACCGCGAATACCGCGAACAAACCCCGAATACCGCGAAAAAACCGCGAATATCGCGAACAAATCCCGAATACCGCGAAAAAACCGCGAATATCGCGAACAAATCCCGAATACCGCGAAAAAACCGCGAATATCGCGAACAAATCCCGAATACCGCGAAAAAACCGCGAATATCGCGAACAAATCCCGAATACCGCGAAAAAACCGCGAATACCGCGAACAAACCACGAATACCGCGGACTAACCGCGAATACCACGAACAAGAGAGAGAGAGAAAGAAAGAGAGAGAGAGAAAGAAAGAGAGAGAGAGAGAGAGAGAGAGAGGGGGGGGAGGGGAAACTGCCTACGAGTACAGGGTTAACAAATCTGTACTAAATCATCGGGTCTTCCTTTACAAATCTTCACAAAATATCCGGTTTTATTTGTACCACACTGTACGAGTAAAGAAAGCCGCCTTCTGATTGGTTTAAGGTAAAACACCTAGTCACCGTCTTCGTACCAAAAATCGGCATTTTTTTTATTTAAGCGCCAAAAATAAGGAAACGTGGCATTTTTGAGAACCCCTGATAATTTTAAACGATTTTTCAGATGATTTGTGTTTAACTTCTCATACATCAAAATCAGCTGATGTTTGTAAACATTGAAAAAAATCAGTTTGAAATTTGTGCTTCGAGAGGAACCTACGTTTTTTCACAATTGTCTGTTTTTTCCCTTAAGAAACTGAGTTTCGTAGCTAAGGTTTGTAGACTGTGTATTGAGTTTTCAAGTGACTTTTTCATTTTTTCTGGACTTAAAACATAATTCTCAATAGATTTAAATGCATTGCAATAATTTTATGTGAATACTTTTTAAATAAATGGTAAAAAAAGGTGCAGTGTCGGAGTTCCGAACGGTGTAGAAATAATCGTCCCGGGTAACAAGTATTTCACATGAATGTTTTCTCAAATGTACCATTGTTCGAATTTCTTTTTATTTTACCATCTTATTTAATATTTTTTGGTTTTAAATCATAAAATAGTGGTGAGTAATTAATGAATAATTGGTATCTACTTAGGTACTTTGTTTAATTCTTAGATTAAAAATGGCAAAAGTCAAGAGGAAGTCAAAAGCTAGAGAAATCACTCCAAACCTACTTTTTCTTTTTTAGTAGAAAATTCTTTCTACTTAAGTAATAGAAAATATATAAAATATAGAAAGGAAAAAAAGGTCTAAAATACTACCTACCCTCAGTAATCTAGAAAGAAATTCGAGTACAATAATGTAGTTACCTACTTACTTACCTACCTACATATTGTTCAAGTACCTTTTGATCTAATTTTACATTTAAAATTATTTTAGTGTACATACTTAGGTATCTTTTACCTGTTACTTACATGATAGGTATTTATTTTTCAGGAGCAGAAGTAATTAAATATTGACATTAACAATAGTATGTAAAGAAAGAATAAAAGTAATAATGATATGATTGATTGATTTTCTTTTGCATGCAAATGACACGGCCATCCAGACCGCTCTTTTCTGGATGGACAAGATTTGACGACCGAGCTGGACACGGAAAGTAAGTAGTAATAATATTTAAAATAGTAGGAAGTAAAAAACCATTGGACTGCTTAAAAATATCATTTATGGTAGGTAAGTAAATAAGTACTCAGAGTACTAGGTGGAACACCTTTTTTTTTTTTTTTTTTAAAAAAAAAAGCCATATCTGCGTACCTGAAAGCAACTTTGCATTACACAATTCACCACATTTTACCATTATGATGGTTATGCAATGTTTATTTTATGAAGGTTTTTCTTCTGCAATATCACGTCAATCTTTTACTACGTGACAGTTTTTCATGGAACGCAGTCCAGATGCATGTAAATGTTTTTTTTTTTCTGTCCGAATGAGTTCCGAAAATGAGTTCCGAAGGAAGTTATTCCTTCAAATTTAAATTCCTAACGAATCGGAATCGTAACATTCAGGACAATATGGGTAATATGGACGATCCGTGAATGGAGTTGTGCCGTTGTCATTGGGGTAATCCGTGAATGCAGTTGTACGGTGATCGGGTCGATATGAACTATCCGTGAATGGAGTTGTACGGTGATGGGGTCGATATGGACTATCCGTGAATGGAGTTGTACCGTCATCATCGGCGTAATCCGTGAATGGAGTTGTACGGTGATGGGGTCGATAAGGACTGTCCGTGAATGGAGTTGTATAATCGTAATCATAAGGGCAATACAGGCAATCCCCGAAAGATCTTCCTTTGAAGCTAATACTTTTGCTAGCCAGTGTTACTGGTTTTTTATCATGGGATTTTTGTATTGAACTTGGAACCTCAGTGTTATTGTCGTCATCAATCTGACCTATTATTGCAGATTGTTGTATTGGTTTCTTTTTCTCGTGTAAATGATGTTTATGGTGTTTTTTATGATGATTATGATGTTTTTTATCATGGGATTTTTGTGTTAAACTTGGAACCTCAGTGATATTGTCGTCTTTAATAAGTCCTATTCTTGCCGAGTGTTGTATTGGTTTCTTTTTCTCGTGTAAATGATGTTTATGGTGTTTTTCATGATGATTATGATGTTTTTTATCATGGGATTTTTGTGTTAAACTTGGAACCTCAGTGATATTGTCGTCTTTAATAAGTCCTATTCTTGCCGAGTGTTGTATTGATTTCTTTTCAGTATGTATATATGGAGCACGGTGTTTTTCATGATGATTATGATGTTTTTTATCATGGGATTTTTGTGTTAAACTTGGAACCTCAGTGATATTGTCGTCTTTAATAAGTCCTATTCTTGCCGAGTGTTGTATTGGTTTCTTTTTCTCGTGTAAATGATGTTTATGGTGTTTTTTATGATGATTATGATGTTTTTTATCATGGGATTTTTGTGTTAAACTTGGAACATCATTGATATTGTCGTCTTTAATAAGTCCTATTCTTGCCGAGTGTTGTATTGATTTCTTTTCAGTATGTATATATGGAGCATGATGTTCCTTGTGCATTTTGCTAGATGCTTTCGGAGATTTGTCATCAGTTGCGATTCTTCCAGTAAAGTTTCGGATTGATTTATGATGTTTGTCAGGCACATTGCTATGTTTACTTTCATCACTTGGATATACCAAGGAACTTGCTAGGCACAAATAGAATAACCATGCTGTTTTGTTTAACATTTTGAATAAATAGCAGAACACTTATCCAGTACGACCACTAATGGCTGGGAAGTGGGAAGAGGTGTGAAAAATTTAATCCAATATCGAATGTGATATGAACTTGGTTCATGGCTACATACTGGGCGCGAGTGATTAAAATAAGAGCTTGTAGAAATTTCCAGTACACTACTGAATGACATTACGACTCTTTTGGACGCTGATATTACTGAGAAACAATAACCATATCTACATACCTACATAAATGTACATAATTAACGATCAATAAGTACAACACTTTTTATTGCCTATTTCTTTCTAATGAATTTGCTTACCTCAGCTTGTAATCTATTTCCGGGGAACTGAAAATCAATGTGTACATTTTTTTTTTTTTTTTTTTTTTTTTTTTTTTTTTTTTTTTTTTAAGGTATTTCAGTTCCTTTATTATAATAATAATTATTATAAGTTTTTCTACATTGGTTATTTAAAAAGTTTCAGACCGCACAGGGTCGGAGCTTTATGGTGGCTTTAAGAGGAGAAAGGTTTATGAATAATGGCACTTGAAAGTTTGAAGAGTAACTCCCTTTTCAAGCACGTCAGAAGGAAATAGAGGAACTTTTGAATTATGGAACGAAAAGGGTTTAAACGTTGATTTGGTTCAAGATGTTTACTTTCAATTTTTCTGTAAACATGTTACCTATATCTAACATTAATTGATTTAATGAACAAATAAAATTATTTTCTTGGAAGCAATAATTGTATGTGGAAATGTGGAAAGTGACAATTACGTCAACACAAGTACAAGAATTAGTACTGTGTAGCTGATCTCATAAGTATAAAGTGGATTGTGTTTTTCGTCAGTAGTTCTTTTTAACTTTGGTGCACAGGACGCAAAAGAAGGGTCTTACTGAGGGTACAGAATCAACAAAGTTTCCCCCTTGTGTCGAACGAACTGAAAAACATGAAACTCACAATATTTCTTCACTTGGTTATATTTTCTCTCTTCATAAAACCTCAACTTTGTCGTGAACATGTCCATTCTGAAAAAGAAGGTCAACTTTCATTTCTGAAAAGGGCATTGCTGAGTTACTTATCGGATGCAAAACACGAAGATGACACTCAAAATAACATACATGTGGTCAAAATTTCAAAACCGAAGCATTTTGAGACAGCTAACAAACACGAACAGCCTGCAGAGGAAGACAAAAAATTCAATAAAAGAAACAAGGCGTCATTTAATAAGAGAACATGGCGGCATAACGTACAGGATAGCATGAAACCCGAAGATAATGGTCAGAAGACCAAATCTCTAGGACGCAAGATGGATAGAAATTGGGGGTATGGACCCGATACAAAAGTAGTTTACATTCCCGTATACACCTGTACCGAACCACCGCCAGTGCAACCTATTATTGTCCCTCAACCACGGCCAGTCCAACCTATTATTGTCCCTCAACCACGGCCAGTCCAACCTATTGACTTTAGCGAATCAGGTTGTATAGGTAACAGTTGTGAATTTATTCCTGATGATGACTGTTCTCTTGAAAATGGTTGTCCTGGTTACAAAAGACAAAAAATAATCCAAGATGAATGTTCCCTTGAAAATGGCTGCGAAGGTGTTGGAGAAATATCAGAATCATGGGATGATAGAGAAAGCAGAAAGGATGACTGTTCTCTTGAAAATGGTTGTCCTGGTTACAATAGACAAGAAATAATACAATATGAATGTTCCCTTGAAAACGGCTGCGAAGGTGTAAGAGAAATAACGGGATCCTGGGATGATAGAAGAGACAGAAGAACTAGAAAGGATGAATGTTCTCTTGAGAATGGCTGCAAAGGTGTTTGAGATATATCAGATTCATTTGAAGACAAGTGAAATGCACAGCTAACGAAGATTGTCAAAAGAATAGTCCCTTGAAAATGAGTGTACATTTGTACAGGGTAGCTATAAAAAGTAGAAATCGTATATTATTAATAATAATATATATAAAATAAAATCATAAATATAACCTCAGATTTCCAGATTAAATTAGTCTCTTTATTTTATCAATTTTATCATTTTTATTAAGATTGTTTAAGTGGGTACTTATACAGTTCATTATTTTAAAGGGTAGGATAATCATCACGGATTTCAGGTAAAGTTGTTCTCTTAATAATTACGTATGTACATTGTTGAGGGATATTGATTTATAAGGTAAGGCCTCGTGCGCCTAGATAATACATGAATAGCGGCCGAACCGTACATTTCTCGACCTTGGGCCCGAGGAGACTTTTGATCTAATTTTATAAAGAACCTCTTTGCCGAGTTTAAGCGACTTTCGGAGAAAACCAAGGTCCTGGGAAAGGTCAACGTTTTCGAGCTTTTTCAAAACTTTTGTGCTGAATAGCGGCCGAACCGTACATTTCTCGACCTTGGACCCGCGGAGACTTTTGATCTACATTTTACAAAGAACCCCTTTGCCAAGTTTGAGCGAAAACTAAAGTTTCGAATTTTTCAAAACTTTTGTGCTGAATAGCGGCCGAACCGTACATTTCTCGACCTTGGGCCCGAGGAGACTTTTGATCTACATTTTATAAAGAACCTCTCTGCCAAGTTTGAGCGACTTTTGAAATATAGCCCTGAATAGTGGAACTTCCTTCTAGAAAACCGATTTAGGTGCACTTTTGTTATACAATCTACATAATTTATCGAATCTCTTTGTTATCTAATATTAAAATAGTTATTGTTATTAAGAATAACAATAACTCGTATAATCGACAGTAATTTTCTAGGAACAAATTTTAGTAATACTCAGAATGAACATTACACATGGAAACAGCCACGAATTGTTCACAGTATGAATTTAGAGGTGCCATTTGAAAAATTTACCTGGTCAAATTTATGGGTGAAAGTGGAGTGATTTTTAAATTGGAAAAATAGAATAATAAAAATTCGAAAAAAAATCAAGATCCTTGCTGCAAAAGTGTCTCTCCAGAATACCATGGGACCGAGGGTTTCCATTCATATCGTACTATTTTCTCTCTTGATATTGGGTCATCTTTGCCAAGAGGAGACTCCTAGGGACAACTCCGAGGAAAGCAATACTTCATCAACTAGAAGAATACATTGGCGACGTTTATTATTGGAAGATATACAACGTAGACGCGGAGAAGAAGCGTTCCTATCCACAGACGACATGTGGAAGATCCAAGCATTCATATACATTACTAGGGAAATGGTACCGGGTCAAATGTCACAAACGCTGAACTAGACATACCACTGGTAGTCAATAAAAATCCTCAACTAGACCAATCCCTGGATATTCATACAGAACCGACTAGCACCAACACTCAAATTGATAAATCCGTCGGTATTGTTATTAACAATGTACCACCCAGCCTTTTGCCATGTGGAACTTGCATTGCCGCATATATTCCTGCTCCGATACCTCCAAATCCAATCCCTTACTCTCCATATCCAGTCCCTAACCCACCAAGGCCAGCCTCTAACCCACCCAGGCCAGCGTTTGGAACGAGCTGAATACGTTGGTGTACCGTGGCCGGCGTGAACCCTTCCGGAATCTGGAAGAATTGAAAGAAAGGGTGGAAGAAGTCTGGCCTTTAGTACCAGAGAAGAAGATAAGGGCAGCCATCTTGCAGTGGAGGGCCAGGGTTCAGGGAGTCATTGATGAGAAGGGGGACCCATTGTGCACAGATTCAAATAAATAAGGTAAGAATTTAAAAAAAAAAAAAAAAACGTACTCTTTTTTCATTTTCCTATTCCATAAAAACTGTTCGAGATATTTCAATGAAACTTTCAAAAATTTCAAAATAATCCGTCAACTGAAAAAAAAAGTTATTAAAAAAATAACAGTGTTCGTTTTTTTTTAATCACCCGGTATATTCCTTGTGTTGAGGTAAGGTAGACTGTTATATCCCCGAAAAGAAGAAACACAGAAGGCATCACAGAAGACCGATACCCTGCACCAGTTATCAGGGTGGATAAAAACCAAGGTTCAAATAGCAATAATACGGGCAGTGTCCCTGAGGCTGCGAGGGAGCCGCTACAAGGCCAGAAGTTTAAACTTGGAAGATGGAGCAGGGGTTCCCTAATGTGGTGTTGTTTTATGGAGATGTTTCTTTTTTATGCTCAAATTGTTTATTAA
Organism: Diaphorina citri; assembly: GCF_000475195.1. Taxonomy (NCBI): domain Eukaryota; kingdom Metazoa; phylum Arthropoda; class Insecta; order Hemiptera; family Psyllidae; genus Diaphorina; species Diaphorina citri. The sequence continues at coordinate 308,699 of NW_007377452.1, read as the reverse complement.
TAAAGTCTACTTATATTACAAAAAAAAATAATAATAATAATAATAAAAAAAATATGATGACAAGCTAAACCGATTTCCAAATGAGAAATTTATCCCAGGGGGATACTTGGATAGTGCAAATGGGTTTTCTGATGGGAAATTCAGTTCGGGAGGATATTCAGATGAGTTTAAATCTCTTAAAAATAACCCAAGGAAATTGAAAAATCGACGTGTGCAGATGGACGTGGATGCAAAAGGGACAGATAAAAGAGAATTGGAATCAAATGTCCAACTTCCTTCTCAATCATGAAATGTAAGAAATTCTCAAGATCCTGTTATTGCCACGTCTCTCTCTAACAGCACCAAAATTTAAACTCAGTAACCTTCAGACAAGTTATTAGTCCCCTTTATAGTTATAGGTATTCAGACTTTTCTTTACACTCCTCTTCTAATTCCTTCTCCAAACTTTGAATCTCAGGATATAGAATCATTGGCTTCTTGCCAATGATGGGATTTGTTTTGAAAATCACTGACAAATAAAATTATAAGAAAAATAAACATTGACACTTAACTATTATTGAAAATTTGACGCTACAAGGCCAGAAGTTTAAACTTGGAAGATGGAGCAGGGGTTCCCTAATGTGGTGTTGTTTTATGGAGATGTTTCTTTTTTATGCTCAAATTGTTTATTAATAAAGTCTACTTATATTACAAAAAAAAATAATAATAATAATAATAAAAAAAATATGATGACAAGCTAAACCGATTTCCAAATGAGAAATTTATCCCAGGGGGATACTTGGATAGTGCAAATGGGTTTTCTGATGGGAAATTCAGTTCGGGAGGATATTCAGATGAGTTTAAATCTCTTAAAAATAACCCAAGGAAATTGAAAAATCGACGTGTGCAGATGGACGTGGATGCAAAAGGGACAGATAAAAGAGAATTGGAATCAAATGTCCAACTTCCTTCTCAATCATGAAATGTAAGAAATTCTCAAGATCCTGTTATTGCCACGTCTCTCTCTAACAGCACCAAAATTTAAACTCAGTAACCTTCAGACAAGTTATTAGTCCCCTTTATAGTTATAGGTATTCAGACTTTTCTTTACACTCCTCTTCTAATTCCTTCTCCAAACTTTGAATCTCAGGATATAGAATCATTGGCTTCTTGCCAATGATGGGATTTGTTTTGAAAATCACTGACAAATAAAATTATAAGAAAAATAAACATTGACACTTAACTATTATTGAAAATTTGATTTTTTTTTTTTTTCTGTTAGGAGCTTTAACTATGTTTTATGCATGTCGTTTGCTCCCTACTTACCTTATTGAAGTTGCATACAAAGTTAATTTCTCATACTGAAGGATTCTCATAGTTCCTCCAACACTCAGCATGACAGCATTTGTGATTCCATCTTCTTATCAGTTTTGCTCACACATTTGTTACCCAGGATGTAAAATCTCAAGAGCTTGGCTTTCCATTCTTTTGCAAAGTCTCCAATTCCTGAAATATAGATTTAATTTTCATAGGTAGGTCTAGGTACCTATCTAACTATATATTTTCAATTAATTTGATTGAAATCAACCTTTAATAAATGTACTACTTACCTATTCATTATTATTTATTTATTTTTCTACAAAAAATACCTAACCAACCACTTACCTATTCTTGAGCTTTCCACAATTGTGATATTACTTTCACAGTCTAGATCTTGAACCCACATTTCTTCACTTTCACAAATGTGTCTCTTATTCAAATACTCAATAGTGATGTCCATACTGATACAAAGTTTGGATGGTCCATTACACAAATCCCTATCCTGCAGTTTACTTTTCTTATTAGGCTGATCCCAGTCATTAGAACTAAGAGTCTGTTTACTCTTTATCAGTTTCTGCTTTTTTGCAGGACTATTTCTATTGCTTTGACTATGAGTTTCTTCATTATTTTGACTGTTTGGAAGGTGATTATTTCTTTTGGATTTGTTCTGATTTTCATTGAATTGGTTTCTCAGCCTGTTCATAATGTCTAATCCATGTACAGGCTCCAGAGATCGTATAAGCACAGCACCACCTGACTCTTGACTGGAAAGATTGAAACAGTGGTACATGCCTGGTGAAGAAAAAATGTGTTGATTTGAATAGGATAAAAAAAGAAGAACAAAATGGGCGGCACTCAAGTAGGTGCCTCAAAATAAAGGTACAAGGAAGGTACTAAAAAAAAAAAAAAAACTACCCACCTATTCATGCAATATTCACCTTAAAAATAGCTTTCCTTCTTTTTTTTTCACAACTGGGATTCAAACAGCAGTCCCTTCAGTTGTGAAACCTATGTACATCTTGGCAACTACACTACTATGGTACCTACCTAGCGGAAATAGGTACTTACTCTCACTGAAAAACAACATCATCTATTTACTTACCATAGGTAAAATAGACATAAATAGTTCCAGGCTTCATATACATGGGTTCATTTCGTGGAGTTCTTCTATTGTTGTAGCTATGAGATGCCCTATCTTCCACACCAAGATAGCTCTCCGTTTCAACTATTTTGCCAATCAACAGGGTTCCACAGCTCAATCTACGTACAAGGTATTTTCCCAGTAGAGCATTGGCTAGATCAATGCAAGGCTGGTCAAAAAAGGCTTGATCCAAACAGTTTGCCTGCTTGATTTCCATCTTGTTGATTTGTAAGGGTTCAGTCATGTTCTAGCCTTGTATTGGGCTGATGACATACACAGAAACAAAAAAACCTGGAAAAAAGAAGGTATACCTATCAGTCAGCCTAGATAGCTCTAGTCGGATATTATAAGAGACCATACCGGGAGGGAGCTCAGAATTGCGGCCCATGGAGTTTCCAGATCCTGGAATTGAGATAGATCGAGATCGTTTGGATAAAAATAACAGGGACACCTGAATTTACAATCCTTGCTAAGAAATTCACCCCCAGTTCCATTAGAATTTGTCGTATATCAAATAATTGTAAAACTCACTCAGAGAAAGGACCCCCGAAAAGCCAGGTTGAGCTCAAAATGTGAACATGCTTGCCAAAATTACAATAATTGATTAAATCTTTCTGGAGTTAGAGCGAAACATTTTCTATTTTTCCATTTTTTAAAGGGTCTGACGCAATTCTCGATTACATGAATAAGGCCAAATTTTAAAAGTAGGTAGCTTTTATATCTTTTATTTGAGACCATATTTATACTGCGGGGGTAAAGGGACTTTTCTGTCTCATCCTAGCAGTATAAATTAAGTACATTTATTCTATTCTTATGTGGAAAAATCTCCTAGTTAAAACTTAAAACTCATTTCGTTCAATTACCTTTCGTCTCTCCGCGGCTCCAATACTATCAAGAAGATACTTCCTCTCCTTCTCGGAGATATACGGATGAGATTTGGGATCATTGAAGCAAAGGATGCACCACAATACGAACCAGAGCACGGCTATGGCACCGAATATGTAAAACACACTCAAGGTATTTTCCCAGTAGAGCATTGGCTAGATCAATGCAAGGCTGGTCAAAAAAGGCTTGATCCAAACAGTTTGCCTGCTTGATTTCTATCTTGTTGATTTGTAAGGGTTCAGTCATGTTCTAGCCTTGTATTGGGCTGTTGACATACACAGAAACAAAAAAACCTGGAAAAAAGAAGGTATACTTACCTATCAGTCAGCCTAGATAGCTCTAAGAAGGTAGTAGGTATGCCTGTCTTGCAAGTGCTATGTTGAGGGTTCAATTCCTGTCCAGGGCAAAATTTGTCCTAAAACGCTGAGGTCGGTACCTAGCATGTTAATCTCATGTTGATTTGTCCCTTACAGATGTGATTTTCTTTGAGTATACTTACAGCATTAGTTTCTGTAGGTACTTTGACTGATCCTGGGGTAGATTCTAGATATCCACTATTCACTACTAAGACGTTTGTGGAATAAAATAAAGCACAAAAAAGTACCAAGTTTCGACCTTCCTGTTCTCAGCAAAAGCAAAATTTTGATAAGACCGGACCCGACCCGGACCGAACCGGTGTTAAAATTTTCAAATGTCGCGGGTAAAATTCACGGAGGTAAACTTGCAGTGGACCAGTGGATGGATTGCAGAAGAAAAAAAGGCTATTTTATTTTATGATGCTACATGATGTAAGAAGATGCTCGCATCTTCTTACATCATGCTCACATCAGAGTGGGGATGAATTTTTTGGAAACGCCTCTGCGACCCTAGTGGAAGAATAATGAACTTTCAATTTATTCCGCGCTGTTTCAAAAACAGCGCAAATGTCAAACCAGATGCAAGTCCGGAGTCACATCAGTCTACATCAGTTAGCATTTGAGGGGAAGCAAATGTTATTGTAGGGGAACATGATGCCAGGGTGGGGAAGTGAAAATAAAACACAAAAAAATCAAATGTTGATGCTCACATCAGTTACATCAGAATAAAAAACAGGCCTAAAGATCGCAGCATTCCGGCATTTTTACTTTCTATTACTACAGTATAGCGAGCTATACTAGTAATGATTACTTTCTATTATGAACCGGTGTTAAAATTTTCAAATGTCGCGGGTAAAATTCACGGAGGTAAACTTGCAGTGGACCAGTGGATGGATTGCAGAAGAAGAACCGGTGTTAAAATTTTCAAATGTCGCGGGTAAAATTCACGGAGGTAAACTTGCAGTGGACCAGTGGATGGATTGCAGAAGAAAAAAACACACTGGCCCAGGAGGCGGTGAAAGACATGATGAGACCAGAACACAAGGTGGCCAGCACCGAACCCAGCTGGACGCCTGAAAGCAATGTAAAAAGAAGGTTAATTTTACAAATATTTAAGTACTTTTAGTTCCACAGTAGTGAAATTCCAGTACTGAGATGACCTGTTCTTCATATCAACAACTAAAGAGAGCAGCAACAGACAGACATGACTGACTACACCGACAAGACCTTGCCTTTAGATCCTGATGATGAGTGAAATTGCGAGGTCTTTTGATTTAGGCCTACCGATGCCACCTGAAAATTCAAGCCTATGAAAACAATGGAGACCTCTCACACAGGCAAGTTGCGCGACTTGGGTCTCCCAGAGTGTGAGAGATCTGTATCTACATATTTATAATTCATAGGTTTGGATTTTTCAGGCGGCATCGTGCGACTCCGCGCTACTAAAAGGTGCGCAACTAAGCTCCTAAGTTCCAATGTGCGGCAGGCCTCATAAGCGAGAAAACCAAGGCAGATAATTATGTACTTACCAGCAAATACTAAGGCACTTATGAAGCTTCGTTCATTAGGAGGGGACCATTGTGCAAGAAGAGTACATAGCGCTGGGAATGTGGTACCCTGCAAATGAATAGATGAAAGTAAGAAACTCACTGTCTAAAGTAAAAAGTAAGTATAATAATAATAATAATTTGCTGTGTAGTGTTCGGCGGCGAATAGCACCACGGGCTGTCCCCCTGTCGTAAGAGCCGACTAACAGGAACAACAAAATTGTTTTTTTTAACCATGAAGGAAGGAATACCATCAACCCCCAAACAAAGGAAGATTTTAACTTCTTTGCTGCTAAGATAATGTCATACTTCTCAACCCTCGGCAAGTCCAAGGTCACGCTACCCAAAGACTGATCATCTAAAGTACAAGCTGATCTAACAGAAGCAGAACTATTTGTATAGACCAGAGCTGAGGACGGAAAATTAAAAGGGCAAGTTGCGCCGTAAGAAACCCAAACCCCGGGTATGTACTAGGCTGGCTGACTTATTTTATGTCGTTGTTAAGAATCGCGACACCTCGGTTATGAGTACAAAGCTTCAGCAATACCCGATAATTCTATGCCTTAACATTTAACCCTGTAATGCCCCTCAATTGGAACTATAACAAGTTTTGATGACTACCAAAAACCCAATACTTACCCAAAGTAGCGAACACTTTTCTCACATTGGTGCGGCTCAGGATATCTCGGGCAATGAAATAGTCCGCTAGAGCACTGCTAGACATTGACACGAGCCACATAATCAGAAATGGAAGAGCAGAAAGGACTCCGTTCTGGAAAACAAATCAGTTCTGAATTTGAATCTGAAGATTTGATTTTTTAGCTTTATTTTCAAAGAGGTTCTACAGAGGGAATTGTAACTGCTGAGGTCTTATCGTCCCGAAATCCAACAGAGAAGGAAGACAGGGAGAAAGCCAGACGTTCTGAGAACAAACCTTATCCGTTCAGGATAAAATCTGCCCCGGCGGGAATCGAACCCACGGGCTAGCGCTTACAAGACAGACGCGCTACGGTTACCACTGAACATACCCCGCCCCGTAGTGACAGACGGTTCACGTTCGGACCCAGTAAGAGTAAGTCGTTTACATTCTGTTCTGTCAGTACCAAAGTTGTAAACACAAGCGACACATTAAATTTTATATCCCCACCATTTTTCTTTGTGTAAAGCTTCTTGCTCCAAACACTTTCTATTAGATCGTTTTGATCATTGTATTGTGTGTTTTCGTGTTGATTTTGTGGCATGTAATTGTGACAAACTCTCCACCATACATTTGATGACATCTTCATGAGTACCGTCCTTGTCATGAGAATTTCTCAAGTAATGTTGTCTTTTGGTATGGTTGCTGATGGACAGGTAAAGTCATGCCAGTTTCCAGTCTTGGCTCTTTTTCCAATTTTTGTGAATCTACTGTGTTTATATGTATACTTCAATGATTGTCAATAATATCGTTCCTCACTTGATACACCTCTATAAATTTTAAGACTTGGACTCGAACCACCAATCTCCAGATCCAAAGTCCACCGCGCTAACAAAACTGAGGTTGCTGTTATTTTTTTATTATTCGAACCTGACTCAAAGTTGGAAGTTGCATACATCATTGCGTTGACAATTGACAGGAAGCATACCGTGGTACGTGACAGTATATTATGGCAGAGGATTGAAGCCGTTGTCTTGTCTCCCAGGTGAGAAATTCAGTGTCAGTGCATCGACACTTGATGTTTATGCAGATGCCATTCTCAGAATTGACATTGTGGTCTTGACTCCGAGTTTTGTAGACAAATACTGAAATCAATAGATAACTTCGTACAGAACACGGTAAGAGAACATGTAAAGTCTTATGGTATGCAGAAAGTTTATTGTATTCATTCAGTGATGTTTTTCAGTTTATGAAATAACTGGCTCTGAAATTAGAACGGCAGGGTGGAGTTGTTCCATTTTCCAAAAAAAATCTTCTAAAGTAAATTTCAACTGTCTAGACTTTTAGATAAATATTACGTAAAAAATCGACTTTTGAAGAGCTTTATATTTAAGCGTGTGAATTGCAGACAGTCCTATAGATCCTAATTCGTTCAGAAAGCTCACCGAAACACAAAAATCTCAGTAGACGTGGAAGCAAAACCATAGATAAGTATATTTGTCGAAATCAGAGTCAACTAGCTCCGAGGTATATTGTCAAGACCTGCTCCACTTCCTAACTGAACGTGATGAATTTATTAACAAATAAGTTGTCACGAATGCAATGTCTGCGGCGATTGGCCATCAATCCGTTGATGAATCAATGATAACTTATTCTCACATTGATGACTTAGTCTCACATTGATGACTCTATTGACTTCAAGCAGAAGGCGCCCAATGATTGATGACTTGCAAAAATGTCTTCACCGTGCTTGGTCCCATTGTTGACTTTCTCGTGAAAATTTGACTGAAAAGCTTTCGGGCATTTGAAACTAGGTGCAGCCTTAAAGGCAATCATAGCACTTTCTTTTCTAGAAGCACAAGTCTACTTTCTATCAGCGCATCACGGTGCGCGGCGGTTGTTTTTACATTTCTATAGAAATCTGCAGGGAACTTACACAAGATGGTGAGAAAGTAGTGTAGCAGGTTCGGTTAAAAAAACACACTTTTCCAAGGCGATATTGACTACACATTGTTAAAACAGTGCACCTAGGAATCAGTCATATCAATTATCAACATAATCAATAGACGTAATAGCTAATATTATAGCATCTTGGTAGGTGGGTCGGAGTAGTAGCTTGTATTGTCTCTCAATTCTTAAGAGACAGGAATATTAGCTGAACTTCCTGAAAGAGAGGACAACTTCCTAGTTTAATGTACCTAATGTAATTAACTAAGTACACTTATACAAATTTTACAGGATTATCTTGTAATCCAAGTACAGGTACCGAGAGACTTCTCAAAAGAATTGAATATAGGGTATATCGCCAGAATGAGACTGAAAAATCCGTTTACTCCCGTAGTCTAAACAAGATCTCATGTATACTTCTTTCTGTCAGTAAGTCATTCTTCAGATCCTGTAAGAGAGAAGCCTCAGTAACCAACTAATCAGTAATAATGGTAATTATGTACCAAGTCTTAAAATCCACCATGACAATTTGACAATATTTTTGAAATTGAGGAAGGCCATGATTGCCAAGGTCATTTTGGATTACTTCGAGGGATCTTATATTCGTGATACATTAGTTCATCTCATGGTCAAGATACTTTACGTAGGTGGCTCGGTAGAGTCCGTAGCCTTATATCATAGCATAAGAGATACTGGGGCTCTTCGATCGAGAAATGGAGGAAGCTCAAAGATCTGTGTTTGGGAGAGAAACCACACAGATCTTTGTCTGCCTAGTAATCATAGCATAAGAGATACTGGGGCTCTTTGATCGAGAAATGGAGGAAGCTCAAAGATCACCGTTTGTTTGGGTGAGAAACCAGCCTTAGCTTGGAGGGTAGCGCTTCTGTCTTTTAAGCGCTAGGTTGCGTGTTCGATTCCCACCAGAGAGGATTTCATCTGAAACAGAAAAGGTTCGTTATCGGAACGGCTAGGTGTCTCCTATCCTGTCTTCCTCTCTTCGATTTCGGAACGATAAGAGCTCCGTTGTTACAGTTCACTCTATCAAACTATTCAAATCTCACTCAGTGTCAAAGATCCTTAGTAACCTAGATGACACAAAGGTGAATAGGGAATACCTAAGGTAAATTATTTATTGGTAAATAATTATTTATTGGTAAATTATTTATTGGAAAAATGACAACGGATTCACATAATATTACGAAATAAACCATGAAAATATGAATATGCAAGTAACTGACGGTAAGTCAACAATATGCAAGTAACTGACGGACGCCGACAAGTTATGTTTCATAGAAGCAGAAACCTATAAGTGCAACTATTTATCTCTTCTTCAGGATGGCTAGAGACCACCACCCTGGTGTATGGCTGATAAAAGAGGTATTTTCTCTATTTTGTCATCAGCTTTTGTCTAGGGCTAAAGCCGCTACAACAACATTTCTTCTTTGATTTGCTTCATTTTGATTGTCTTTAGCGGGTCGAAATGGCAGGAAGAAGACTGCAGGACACAAAGGATGGAAGTGCCTATGAACCAAATCACTCCATAATTTCTTCATGAATAAAATCCTTATAATCACCCCCATCAAGTGCATTAGTTCTACATGAGTTGGTTTTTATAAAGACATTCAAGTCTTGGACAGAATCAAGTCGTTGCCTATTAATGACTCTGATTGTTTTCTTGGATCAGGATCATGGTAAAGGTCGGCGAACGTTATTGGTTTTCATTGCGAATCGATCATCAGGAACCGAATCAGGTGTAGCTCTTGTCAGGCTTTATTTAAACTGTTACTTTTCAGAAACCAGGCTTTTTTGGGGAATAGGCATCATATTTGGAACATTACCAAAGAGTATTGAAGCTTCCTTTAAAGAGTTTAAAGTATCCTGGTGCCTGATGGAGCATCTGCAAATAGGTATAAAAGTTATTAATGTAATTATTTCTTTGTTTGTTACGTTTAACTAGCTATTTATTGGCTTGATTTTGAGCTCAAATGTAATTATCATTTAAAACTATGACGTTGCCTATTAATGACTCTGATTGTTTTCTTGGATCAGGATCATGGTAAAGGTCGGCGAACGTTATTGGTTTTCATTGCGAATCGATAATCAGGAACCGAATCAGGTGTAGCTCTTGTCAGGCTTTATTTACTGTTACTTTTCAGAAACCAGGCTTTTTTGGGGAATAGACATCAAATTTGGAACATTACCAAAGAGTTTAAAGTATTCTGGTGCCTGATGGAGCATCTGCAAATAGGTATAAAAGTTATTAATGTAGTTATTTCTTTGTATGTTACGTTTAACTATAGCTATTTATTGGCTTGATTTTGAGCTCAAATGTAATTATCATTTAAAACTATGATGACGTCACAAAAGAACGAGAGATCCATTCATCAAATGGCTGGCGCAAAAATGCCCAACAATCAGGGTCATTGTTTCAATTTTATCCCACAATTTATAGTTAGTTACGACCCTGTTACTCCAGTGACCTGATTAGCTTCGGACAATAGGTAATTACCAACCTTCTACAACTTTTCTTTCTGAAGGCAAAGTGTAGCATAATTTTTCGTAATCTCTGTCTGCAGTATATAAAAACACTGGCATCTACTGAACAAAGAAAAGAACTGTTATTGAAAGTGGCATTTACCGGAGATTTTAAACAAATACATAACTACGAAGGAAAATGGTCCGAGTCAGACGGATTAATGAAGTAATCTAGCATCCAAAAGCATTGAAGTGGTCACAAGAAGTTTGAGGCGAAAGAGACTATGACCAGCTCATGTAATATGTAGCTGTCTTCGTTTACCTTTGAGGAAACAAAGGCAATTGACACCTGATGTAACAACTTTGTACACTTAAAATGAACTCTAACTTAAGGTATGCAGTATAAATGTCTTGATTTGAAAGAGGACTTTACATTCCAGAAAATAGAGTTTTAAGAAGGTTTGTGATGATATTTCACGAAGAAAAGAATACAAACAAAATAACAACAAACGAGCTGTAGCTAACCAAACAATGTGCGAGCTAATATTGAATTATTACAAGTGTAAATATGTAACTCTTACGAATGAAGGCAAAGTGTAGCATAATTTTTCGTAATCTCTGTCTGCAGTATATAAAAACACTGGCATCTACTGAACAAAGAAAAGAACTGTTGTTGAAAAAGGCATTTACCGGAGATTTTAAACAAATATATAACTACGAAGGAAAATGGTCCGAGTCAGACGGATTAATGAAGTAATCTAGCATCCAAAAGGATTGAAGTGATCACAAGAAGTTTGAGTCGAAAGAGACTATGACCAGCTCATGTAATATGTAGCTGTCTTCATCTACCTTTGAGGAAACAAAGGCAATTGACACCTGATGTAACAACATTGTACACCTAAAATGAATTCTAACTTAAGGTATGCAGTATAAATGTCTTGATTAACTTGATTTGAAAGAGGACTTTACATTCCAGAAAATAGAGTTTTAAGAAGGTTTGTGATGATATTTCACGAAGAAAAAAGAATACAAACAAAATAACAACAAACGAGCTGTAGCTAACCAAACAATGTGCGAGATAATATTGAATTATTACAAGTGTAAATATGTAACTCTTACGAGAAATATCTATTTACTTAGAAAGAATCCCGTTTCTTTTCTTCTCTCGCAGAGACCTAGCAACCTATTCTTGAATTTCCGTTTTCTGACTGTAATTCCGTAAATAAATAACGTAATTTACCTATAACAATGTTTTGTTGTTCCATGCTCATTCATTCATATACACTTGATTAAGGATAGACTCAATTGTGATGATACCTCTGTATTGTGTATTGAACATTTACAGTAAAAACATGCATTTACTAGATTCAGATTTCAGTGGCGAAAAGACAAGGGGAGTTCCAAGGTGGAATTATTTCAAACACCTTTCATTAATTTACGACACTTGATTAAGGATAGACTCAATTGTGATGATACCTCTGTATTGTGTATTGAACATTTACAGTAAAAACATGCATTTACTAGATTCGGATTTCAGTGGCGAAAAGACGAGGGGAGTTCCAAGGTGGAATTATTTCAAACACCTTTTCATTAATTTACAGCCAATCGAAAGAATTCTTTATGAGGCCGAAAATCCCAAAATTGATAGGAGGTAATGGACAAAAAGAGAATCATGGAAAATCCTCAATTAAAACTTCATTCTCACTCTGAATCAAAAGGTCCAATAAGAATCATATAATTCAAAATTATTGGTCGCAATCATTCACATTTACAGTAAAAACATGCATTTACTAGATTCAGATTTCAGTGGCGAAAAGACAAGGGGAGTTCCAAGGTGGAATTATTTCAAACACATTTTCATTAATTTACGGCCAATCGAAAGAATTCTTTATGAGGCCGAAAATCCCAAAGTTCCTTGATATTTGGAGGTCGCAATCATTCAAATTCATTGGTTTCTCCATTCAAATTTTCTTCTACGACGTCTAGATACCGAGATAAATCGATTTAAAAAATACCGGTAAATCGTAAACTTTGACGTCACGGCATACGCTCCCGTAGGGGGATTTTTTCTTTTTCTTCTACGACGTCTAGATACCGAGATAAATCGATTTAAAAAATACCGGTAAATCGTAAACTTTGACGTCATGGCATACGCTCCCGTACGCGTTTGATTGTGCGCAAGCGTTTCTGCGCATTTTGACGTGAAATCTGACGTCACAACTCTTCGAAATTTTTCATTAGAACGGCAATTAAAAATTGAATTTTCGACCTATTAAAGTTACTTTTTCGAAGTTTTGACCTCAGATTTGGATTTTCACAACTTTTTACGTAGGAATCAACCTTTTATTTATAATATTTTCCCAATTGCAACTGTTCCATTACATTTATAAATTCCAGCCTAGTTAGCTTAGGAGGTGACGCGTTTGCCTTGTAAGCGCTAGGTCGCGGGTATCTTAAACGATAATAAGGTTCGTTCTCGGAACAGTTGGCTTTCTTCTATCCTGTCCTCTCTCTTTTCGATTTCGGAACGATAAGACCTTTGTTGATACAGTCCCTTCTATCAGACCTCTTTGAAAGAAAATCTACCACCTTTTTTCCAAAGTTTTGCACAATTCCCTAAGCCATTAGTCATTTTTAATTAACAAGCCCCCATTTTTCTATTGTATTACTTTCTATTAACAATATGTTTTTATTATAAATTGTTATTGCCATTATTATTTTGCAGAAACAAGCCACCCCCATCTCTGGGCCATCAGCTTCCGTTTCCCTCTAGTTTATCCAGCAGCACTGAGAAGAAAGTCAGTCACAATCTCAAGAGAAAACTGGCTGATCCTGAGAGTGGTAAGTGAAAACAGAGGCATACTTAATTACGTACTCTAACTTTTCCTAAAGCACAGGCATACCACACTTCCGTACGGTCAGATGTTGAAACTATGTCGCGGGTTCGATTCCCGCTCGGCGCGAATTTCATCCTAAACACATTAGGTTCATTCTCGGAACGACTAGCTTTCCCCTATCCTTACTTTTTTGATCACTTTCGCGACGATAAGACCTGAAGAGTTCGATTTCCCTCTATTAAACATCTTTTTTTTTTTTTTTTTTTTTTTTTTTTTTTTTTAAAAAAAAAAAACCCAAACCCAAATTTTTTTT
>NW_007377452.1:262169-295093 GCF_000475195.1 Diaphorina citri | reverse complement strand
AGATTACGAGTAACTCGCTGAGCACCAAGATATATCACTTTCACCCAGATCTGTGATTCTGTGCAGAATATCTTCCAATGTCTATCTCCAACACGTACTCCTATAAATCGTCTTACTCCCTAATTAGACTCCCCGGTAATTAATTCCCTCCGCCATCTGCCAATAACTCGTTTCCAACAACACTGCTGAATATATTTATTTTAGTGGGAGTGCAATTTGATTATCTTGATCGAAATTAGCAATTTTTTTCTCCTCTTGATTTTGCTAATCGAGGTTTAATTTAATTACTCGCATGAATGGAATTAATCAAGTCAGAGGTTAAACTTTCTATCAGGTAGGTACCTCCTGGTTCCGTCTTTTCATCAGATCCCACGGTAGGAATTTTAAATTACGTAAAGAATTTGGAGGGGACCCTAAGTGAAAATGAAAGGATTCTCTTGTAACCTGTAATTAGATAAGGAAATTATGTTACAAGATTTAGATCAATAAGGGTTGAGAGTATGGGAGGTCAATGGTCAAATGAGGCACATCCTGAAATCCCTCAGGTGGGGTGTATAAAAACGAAGACACTGCTTAAAATGTGATAAATGGGAAGGCAAATGGCTATGAAAATACAAAATATAATCGTAGATATACGTACGAGTATGTACATCATATCAATATGTAGATATCATTTTTTCTGAGTACCCACATTGAAACATACCTAATTACCTACAAGGTTGAAATCCCTTGGAAAAGTGACTGTAAATTTTCTGCGGGTGCCTGTAAACTTCCTTTCTCCTTCCGTGTACTTAGTCTTCTGGAGACTGAAAAGTCCCTTTTTTCCCGCAGTCTAAACAAGGTCTTATGTATTTGGTACAGAACAAAAAATAAGAATTTTGCAATCATGAAACGTATAATAATGAGATTTAAAAATTGTGAAATGCCATACCATATAGCAATAGCACACGGAGAAACAATATCTGCATTTTACATGAATTACTTTTTCCGAGTTTTGACCTCAGATTTGGATTTTTCACAACTTTTTACGTAGGAATCGACCTTTTATTAATAATATTTTCCCAGTTGCAACTCCTCCATTCATACACAATCACTTCACTGTTGGATACAAATCATCAGATAATCAGGTAGTATTTTTTTAAAAGATTAAAAGGTGATCAAAATCTCTCTCCCATTTTTTTTTCTTTTCAAATCCTCATATTCAAATAGTTCACATCAAACAAAGATTCAAAAAAGTTCGAACCATTTCATCCCAATGTCTGAGTAAAGTGACTCAACTGTCTGGCTTACCAAGGAAATCCCTAACATACTTGGCAGATATTATTCTCCAGTGGAAATATCACGTCTTGGATTCAGTCAATGCTCTTACAATGAGTCATCTCATTAGGATATCCACTGGATTCTGGTTATCTAGGCCAGACCACAGCGGTATTCTAATATTTCTTATGCCCGGGAACCTTGTGTCAATAGTTCGACGATTAGCGATGACCAAGGCTTGACCTCTGTGGACCTAACTACTTTTAGTGTTGAGGCATTATATCGGAAGATTTTGTTCAATTTATTCAAAAAATTTAGATCCAGTCAGAGCAGTTCAGAGGTTGAACGTTGGACTTGTATGGTTCAAGTCCCAGTCTTCTTCTTTTTCTTCGCCTTTTCCCGTGTACAGACGGGGTCGGCGTTTTTCGTCAGCCTCTCAATCAGCCATAACTGGGGTGATTGCTTAGGGCTGATATTTGGTTTTGGCTACAAATTTTATGAGTGGATGCTCAATATTTGCTATTTCTTTAGCAAGGGAAGGTTCGAGTCTCAGTAACATCATTAATATTTAGTAGGGTATTTTGAAGTGGACACTTGTATGAGTAAAAGCTATGCTTTAACAAATTAATACCTGTTTTTTCAATTATTTATTTCAAACGGATTTACTACATCAGTGGGAATTAATCAAGTCAGAGGTTAAACTTTCTATCAGGTAGGTACCTCCTGGTTCCGTCTTTTCATCAGATCCCACGGTAGGAATTTTACATTGCGTAAAGAATTTGGAGGGGACCCTAAGTGAAAATGAAAGGATTCTCTTGTAATGCAGGTTGAAATCCCTTGGAAAAGTGACTGTAAATTTTCTGCGGGTGCCTGTAAACTTCCTTTCTCCTTCCGTGTACTTAGTCTTCTGGAAAAGAATATACCCTGTGTATACTGCCAGAATGAGCCTGAAAAGTCCCCGTTTTCCCGCAGTCTAAACAAGGTCTTATGTATTTGGTACAGAACAAAAAATAAGAATTTTGCAATCATGAAACGTATAATAATGAGATTTAAAAATTGTGAAATGCCATACCATATAGCAATAGCACACGGAGGAACAATATCTGCATTTTACATTCTTATCGTCCTTTTTGCATTACAATATATTCGAGATATACCTACAGGAATGTGTATGTATAACAATTGGAAAGATATGAAGAATATTTCGAGGACTAGAAAGTATCTACCAGGTTATCTTGAAGTCAAAATCTGCTGAAAAAAATTCCCAGGACCGATGATGTATTGTGGTATCTGTTATTATTTCATGTCGATTATTTTATTTTTATGATGCTTTAGGATGCCACGCTTTGAATTATTTCGCCAGGTTTGTTTGATTATTACTTTCTATCACCTCTCTGTATAGGGTATTTATCTAACCACGAATATATTTACGATCAATGATGATGATAAATAATTCGCCGATTTTTGTATGTGGGAGTTCTTTAAGCGCTAAGTTCCTATCGAACTTTTATACTATCTTCTTTCGCTGGAATCTTTGTCTACCTTTCATACGATTTTGCCATTTTCCCTGGAATTTTAACCAGCTCCTCAATTGTCCGGACATACCCAGATGACCCAGTCAGATACCAAATACGATCAACTTTGCTGAACTTCGGTGATTAAAGAATTCAACGCCAGCCTAATTAGCTTGGGAGGTAGCGCCCTGCCTTCTACCATCCGGGGCGAACTTTATCTTAAACAGACAAAGTCCGTTCTCGGAACGGCTCGCATTCTTTTATCCTATCCTGGTTCTCTCTTCGATTCCCGTTCCCTCTAAAAAACCACTTTAAAACAAAAGAAAATATCGTGCTTTATAAATAAGACAACTTTAGATAACATAAAAGGGTACCCTGTAATATGAAACTGCATGATGCATTTTATTTTCACCCAAGTAGTTTTAACATAGACATAGACCGGTACTGTTTGCTGGACACGGCTTTTCCAAGGCGATATTGACTACACATTGTTAAAACAGTGCACCTAGGAATCAGTCATATCAATTATCAACATAATCAATAGACGTAATAGCTAATATTATAGCATCTTGGTAGGTGGGTCGGAGTAGTAGCTTGTATTGTCTGGTAGTATCTTTATCAGCAAGATATTGAGTGTCTCCATTGAGTCCATTCTCAACATTATGATTTCAACTTTCGATTTCGTCCACAACAATGTATTTAATTACACTTTTGATGTGATCTGCTAGTTCTATAACATCTTCATTGGTTTCCTATTTGATATGGGTAAGGAAGAGTACGGACGGACGATAGGTTAGAAGAATCAAGTTGGATTCTTTTAGAGGGAATTCTGTGTCAGAGGGTGTTTCGCAGCCTTTTTTTTTGTATTGATGCAACATCTATGTAGATTGAACATGCTGCTGGGTTAACACATTTTCACCAGAATGTAGTCTGTTCAGATTTTGAAAACGAATTTAAAGTTGCACTTAAGTTGAAGATAATTTGACAGAAATTTTTCGAACCCTTTTTTGCGAAAAGTATTATCTTGAGGTTCACTTTGTATTTCTCTTGTCTCGTTCAAAGTTAGTAGAACAGCCTTGGTCTTGTTTTTTTTTTATTGCTTTTTGTTTTGCAAGTCGGCAACAAAATATAGGCAACTGTTTTAAATTGGTTTCCAATGATACAGCAAGAAATCTGTGCAAGACAGAAGACAAGTTTGTAATGAACAAATCAACTTTTCAGTTCTGCTCTCTTTTAGTTTTCCATTCATGTCGGGAATAAATCTCGAGTTTTGAATCTCCAGCCCTTTTGACACAGAGATGTGTCACAAAAAAGATGGTCACGTTAATTTTGGGCAGGATCTTTGAGCGTTTTTTAGGACCCAAAAACAACGCGGGAAAAGCTCGACGGTATACTGCTGCAATGCAGAAATATGTACCATTGTACCTGTTCCGTATAAACGGACGCATCCACTTACAGACCTAATCAAATGAAACTAAAGCTGAAATTGAGGGGTTTACGCAAAAACGACTTATGTACGTAGGTACCTCCTGAACGCCAAGTTATGTTTCATAGAAGCAGAAACCTATAAGTGCAACTATTTATCTCTTCTTCAGGATGGCTAGAGACCACCACCCTGGTGTATGCGGCTGATAAAAGAGATATTTTCTCTATTTTGTCATCAGCTTTTGTCTAGAGCTAAAGCCGCTACAACAACATCTCTTCTTTGATTTGCTTCATTTTGATTGTCTTTAGCGGGTCGAAATGGCAGGAAGAAGACTGCAGGACACAAAGGATAGAAGTGCCTATGAACCAAATCACTCCATAATTTCCTCATGAATAAAATCCTTAGAGATAAATCGATTTAAAAAATACCGGTAAATCGTAAACTTTGACGTCACGGCATACGCTCCCGTAGGCGATGACGTCATAATTCATTGCTCCCGCTTCGTTTGTTTGTGCGCAAGCGTTTCTGCGCATTTTGATGTGAAATCTGACGTCACAACTCTTCGAAATTTTTCATTAGAACGGCAAATAAAAATTGAATTTTCGACCTTTTAAAGTTACTTTTTCCGAGTTTTGACCTCAGATTTGGATTTTTCAACTCCTCCATTCATACACAATCACTTAACTCTTGGATACTAATCATCAGATAATCAGGTAGTATTTTTTTAAAAGATAATCAAAATTAAAAGCTGATCTTTTCAAATCCTCTAATTCAAATAGTTCACATCAAAGATTCAAAAAAGTTCGAATCATTTCATCCCAATGTCTGAGTCAAGCAGTCAAGTGACTCAACTGTCTGGCTTACCAAGGAAATCCCTAACATACTTGGCAGATATTATTCTCCAGTGGAAATCTCACGTCTTGGATTCAGTCAATGCTCACACAATGAGTCATCTCATTAGGATATCCACTGGATTCTGGTTATCTAGGCCAGACCACAGCGGTATTCTAATATTTCTAATGCCCGGGAACCTTGTGTCAATAGTTCGACGATTAGCGATGACCAAGGCTTGACCTCTGTGGACCTAACTACTTCTAGTGTTGAGGCATTATATCGGAAGATTTTGTTCAATTTATTCAAAAAATTTAGATCCAGTCAGAGCAGTTCAGAGGTTGAACGTTGGACTTGTATGGTTCAAGTCCCAGTCTTCTTCTTTTTCTTCGCCTTTTCCCGTGTACAGACGGGGTCGGCGTTTTTCGTCAGCCTCTCAATCAGCCATAACTGGGGTGATTGCTTAGGGCTGATATTTGGTTTTGGCTACAAATTTTATGAGTGGATGCTCAATATTTGCTATTTCTTTAGCAAGGGAAGGTTCGAGTCTCAGTAACATCATTAATATTTAGTAGGGTATTTTGAAGTGGACACTTGTATGAGTAAAAGCTATGCTTTAACAAATTAATACCTGTTTTTTCAATTATTTATTTCAAACGGATTTACTACATCAGTGCACACATTAACCAGAGTTATATTATTCTTGTTTAATTTATTCGTTTTCTATTATGGGTCATGAGGGTCAAATGACATTACTGGTTGCTTGTATCTTCTTCAGCGGCACTACATGAAAGATTTTATTTATTTATCAGTACTATGCTTAGTAGGCACCTATGCAGTTATTGACACAAGCTAATGGTTGTCAACAAGCTGTTATCAGTTTGTTAACACGGTGTTCCAGAATTACCCTGAAGGCACAAGTGATAAGATTCACGCCAGCAGGAATTTCTTTAGTAATCTAGAGTTGACTATGTTTTTTTGTTGAGTTGAATATGTTTTTTTTTTTTTTCTTCTTCTTCTTCTAGATTGGTAACTTATAACTGCCGGGGGAGGTTTGATTTTTTTTTTTTTTTTTTTTTTTTTTTTTTTGACTATTTGTTTGTTGAGTTGAATGTTTTTTTTTCTTTTAGATTGGTAGAAAATTTGTTTATCAATGACTTAGTCATGTGTACCTTATAACTGCCGTGGGGTTATGTGAGTATCTGTAATTAGATAAGGAAATTATGTTACAAGATTTAGATCAATAAGGGTTGAGAGTATGGGAGGTCAATGGCCAAATGAGGCACATCCTGAAATCCCTCAGTTGGTAGGGTGTATAAAAACGAAGACACTGATTAAAATGTGATAAATGAGAAGGCAAATGGCTATGAAAATACAAAATATAATCGTACGAGTATGTACATCATATCAGTATGTAGATATCATTTTTTCTGAGTACCCACATTGAAACATACCTAATTACCTACGTAAGTACCTAATGTCCCTGTGCAAACTGAACTAGTAAAATATCTAATTCAGCCAAGGATGAAAGCCATAACTCAGCAAGTCCATTTCTACTCATCAGTGCTAGAAATTATTCATAATACCGTAGACAAGAAAATGATAAATGGGCTTGTTCTCGTATGTGTTTCTACCCTACTTAGTTAATGATTTGTATCATATTCACTTTTAATTAAACATGAGCATTGAGTAGGTAAATGGGAATTCGTTCATAGTAATAGTAACCCATAAAAAAGTAGAAACAATACTGCCACACTTGTTGATTTAGCCGTGATTCGAACCCAGGGCCCTCGAGTATCTCTCATATAAATATGGATTCGCTACCATCCAAGGGAAACTGACAAAACTACGTCAACTAGGTGTTATAAACGGACGCATCCACTTACAGACCTAATCAAATGAAACTAAAGCTGAAATTGAGGGGTTTACGCAAAAACGACTTATGTACGTATATGCCATGGGATTCAAATAGGCTATAAGTCGTTTTTCCTACAAACCTCTCAATTCTTAAGAGACAGGAATATTAGCTGAACTTCCTGAAAGAGAGGACAACTTCCTAGTTTAATGTACCTAACGTAATTAACTAAGCACACTTATACAAATTTTACAGGATTATCTTGTAATCCAAGTACAGGTACCGAGAGACTTCTCAAAAGAATTGAATATAGGGTATATCGCCAGAATGAGACTGAAAAATCCGTTTACTCCCGCAGTCTAAACAAGATCTTATGTATACTTCTTTCTGTCAGTCCATCTTTCAGATCCTGTAGAGAAGCCTCAGCACTCAACCAACTAATCAGTAATGATGGTAATTATGTACCAAGTCCTAAAATCCACCATGACAATTTGACAATATTTTTGAAATTGAGGAAGGCCATGATGGCCAAGGTCATTTTGGATTACTTCGAGGGATCTTATATTCGTGATACATTAGTTCATCTCATGGTCAAGATACTTTACATAGGTGGCTCGGTAGAGTCCGTAGCCATATGGTCATCATAGCATAAGAGATACTGGGGCTCTTTGATCGAGAAATGGAGGAAGCTCGAAGATCACCGTTTGTTTGGGTGAGAAACCAGCCTTAGCTTGGAGGGTAGCGCATCTGTCTTTTAAGCGCTAGGTTGCGTGGTCGATGCCCACCAGAGAGGATTTCATCTCAAACAGATAAGGTTCGTTATCGGAACGGCTAGGTGTCTCCTATCCTGTCTTCCTCTCTTCGATTTCGGAACGATAAGAGCTCTGTTGTTACAGTTCACTCTATCAAACTATTCAAATCTCACTCAGTGTCAAAAATCCTTAGTAACCTAGATGACACAAAGGTGAATAGGGAATACCCAAGGTAAATTATAATTGGTGTAGTCAAGAAAAATGACAACGGATTCACATAATATTACGAAATAAACCATGAAAATAGGAATATGCAAGTAACTGACGGTAAGTCAATAATATGCAAGTAACTGACGGACGCCGGACGATAGGTCAACAACATGATGTCACATATGTCACAACTTCAGGCAACTTGTTAAAAAATGAACGAGTTGTTAGAAACTGAACGAGTGATCAAGTGATGTGTGTATTAATTAAATAATTATAATTATTACACATGAGACTT
This sequence comes from Diaphorina citri, assembly GCF_000475195.1. Taxonomy (NCBI): domain Eukaryota; kingdom Metazoa; phylum Arthropoda; class Insecta; order Hemiptera; family Psyllidae; genus Diaphorina; species Diaphorina citri. The sequence goes on along the minus strand of NW_007377452.1, from coordinate 286,953 downwards.
GATTGATTCGGTGCGCTGCTTAATTGTCCTGAAAAGCGGCGTTAATTACTCAATTTATATAAATTTCATAGTCTTTGCCACTTTGATTACACCGAATCAAACACTGATTCATGTTGATTTAATTACGGGTAAAAGCTCGTATCGTACTATGGTACTAATTAAAACTCTTACAACAGTGCTCATGTTTATTTATTATTAATTAATAAGTTAAAGATCCTGGCCAGCTCTGAACAATCTTTGTAGCCCAGGTCTCTGCCTGAGGATCTAAGGCATTCTAAGGAACACTTAAGACTAATCTTGTCCTTTGATTAACTTTGATCCAATGTCTTTGTTATTTTACTATGGGTTGTATATGGATGCATAAGGAGTAAGAATAACTAAAAATTTCACGATTCTAAGCAATGTACAGACAAATCTACAATTTTATTTATATAGATTAATTAATAAGTTAAAGATCCTGGCCAGCTCTGAACAATCTTTGTAGCCCAGGTCTCTGCCTGAAGATCTAAGGCATTCTAAGGAACACGTAAGACTAATCTTGTCCTTTGATTAACTTTGATCCAATGTCATTGTTATTTTACTATGGGTTGTATATTGATTTTTAGTCCATCGACCATATCATCGCTTGTTTTGTATATGTAGGGATTTCGCTCCTTAATTAGTTTTAAAGAAATTAAAAAAAAAAAAAATCCAAGTCCGACTGAATTGAACTTTCATCCAAGCAACTGAAAATGATGTTCTCTATTGGCACATAATAGGGATATAACAGAACTGTGTCCTTAGAAATAGTGTGTCTGTACCTATATTGGGTACCTATGTCCTTAGACACTTAGTTTCTATTTGTGCCATTGTTTTTATATTTCCAGAAGTAACATTCACATGTTGTATTCCGTCTGGTCATCTGGTGTACACCACGTGGTGGAATGTGGCCGTGTCACCTGAATCAAATCAATGCATAATAAGGCGTAGCCAACACATTAATGTGGGGTCATTCGGACATAAGGACAGTCAGACCGGAGCAGTTACATGAGGTCCTCATGACCTAATGGCCATTGGGATGACATTCTTGCTGAATTAGGAATCAACTTCATAACTAGCCTACCTTGGTGGTGTGTGTGTGTTTGTGTGTAGAATAGAATATACCTTGTTTATCCTGCTGGGATAGGACTGAAAAGTCCTTTTGCCCGCGTAAGGACAGTCAGACCGGAGCAGTTACATGAGGTCCTCATGACCTAATGGCCATTGGGATGACATTCTTGCTGAATTAGGAATCAACTCCATAACTAACCTACCTTGGTGGTGTGTGTGTAGAATAGAATATACCTTGTTTATCCTGCTGGGATAGGACTGAAAAGTCCTTCTACCCGCGCAGTCTAACCAATCATATATTTTGACATATTATGGCGAACACATATTACAATTAGAGTAAAGGTGTAGTGGCCTGGTAATCAGGAGAGCGTGGGTTCAATTCCCAGCTGAGGTGTGGAATTTCACCAACAGTGTAGGAAGAAAAAGGCGTTTGATAGAGGGAACTGATCGTCCCAAAAATCGAAGAGAGGAGGATAGGAGAAAGCCAGCCGTTCCGAGAACGAACCTTATCTGTGTAGGATAAAGTTCCCTTAGGCTGGCAAAGAAAAAAGGACGAATTGACAAAATAATAAAATGTTTTGACAATATTGTGATCTCTCACAGTATTTACCTTTATAATTAAGTCGTAGGTCTATTGTAACCAACAGTGTAGGAAGAAAAAGGCGTTTGATAGAGGGAACTGTAAGAACGGAGATCGTCCCAAAAATCGAAGAGAGGGGGATAGGAGAAAGCCAGCCGTTCCGAGAACGAACCTTATCTGTGTAGGATCTAGGATAAAGTTCCCTTAGACTGACAAAGAAAAAAGGACGAATTGACAAAATAATAAAATGTTTTGACAATATTGTGATCTCTAACAGTATTTACCTTTATAATTAAGTCGTTTAGGGATGATTTTTTTTTTTTTTTTTTTTTTTTTTTTTTTTTTGTTAGCTAAACGACAGTCACAACTTTGGGTTGGGGTTGTGTCTTTTGAGTCACCAGGAAGCTATTCGCTAAGAAAACTCATTTTGATATGTGTTGTATTTTGTACAGAATTATGACCAATCTAACTGCACAGCTCAAGCACGGTTCTGTGGTATTGGGGAAATTTTGTATTTTCTTAATATTAATTTCATATAATTATTGAATTATTATTTTTTCTTTAGTTTTAATACAACAAATATCATGTATTGTGTTCACCAAGCCGCTAAGCTTGAAGTTAAGGAGGATTTTCTAAAGGCGAATATTCACAATACATTATTACGCCAAATGAAAATCGCAAGACACCATACAAGTAATAATGAAAATTTGTAGAAGTAGAAACCAGTATTACAGGTTGTGGCCCGCGAAGCTATTACAGTGGCTCCCTCGGACTCGATTTTTGCTCTTTTACTATGGGGTGGACTCTGAAAATGGAGTATCCACCTCCCATCCCCTCAAAAAAATCCTGGATACGAGCCTGCTCCCCTGTGTATGTGGCCCGCAAAGTACCTGCCAATGTAGCATGTGGCCCGCATACACATGGAAGTTGGAAATCCCTGGACTATCTGATATACTTTCTCATTGGTTCTGATAGTCGATAGGTAGGTACTCCTCTGAGTGATAACTTTTTTTATCTATGAACTCCAAGGTTGGTGCAAACATTGGCAACGCTGTACTGACTGCTTCTAAAAGCATTAGCTGTATACATATGTTCAAATTACGATATGTCGCGCTTTGCGTCCTGCGTCGCGTCGTCAGACGTACGAAAAGATTATGATTAACATGGACTTTTCTCTGAACCTTTGCGGCTTTCCCAATTCGTTTCCTTAATCTGCAAACCAGAAGTATCAAGTTAGCTTGTTCATCTTTTGAAGCTCATCAGAGGAACCTTTCCTAACGCCTTCCAATCGCCAACCGTCTGGCGTCTGGATCATCAGCTGACTGGAAATCTCACATAATTGATTCACCAAGGCATGTTTCTTGTGTGTTCTGTTATCATTGTGGTTTCTATGAGAACTCCTCTCTTATCTACACTAGGGAGAGCACCAGCCATTATGTGGGTCACTTCTTATCAATTTCCTTATCACTCCTCCGATTGTGTCTAGATTTTCTCCCTTCTCCCCAACGGATTTGCCTCTTTCAATAGATCAATAGATTTTCCATATATCCACAGTACCGGCATTGTTCTAGCCTATATTAAAATTCTACTTGTAGGTATATCTCAGCATTTCCCTATCATGTACAACCTTCATATGAAGATCGAAAAATAAGAATTTTGCAATCATGAAACGTATAATAATGAGATTTAAAAATTGTGAAATGCCATACCATATAGCAATAGCACACGGAGGAACAATATCTGCATTTTACATTCTTATCGTCCTTTTTGCATTACAATATATTCGAGATATACCTACAGGAATGTGTAGGGTAGAGGGTACCATGGATAGGGAAGGTTGAGAAAATGAAGAAAATAGGAAAGTGAGAAATGGCCAATTGATACTCACATCCCACATTCAATGCTGGACGTTCGAGTTTGGCAGATTGTGTTTTTGTTTCTTATCAGATAATTATCAATTCGAAGGGTGTATAACAATTGGAAAGATATGAAGAATATTTCGAGGACTAGAAAGTATCTACCAGGTTATCTTGAAGTCAAAATCTGCTGAAAAAATTCCCAGGACCGATGATGTATTGTGGTATCTGTTATTATTTCATGTCGATTATTTTATTTTTATGATGCTTTAGGATGCCACGCTTTGAATTATTTCGCCAGGTTTGTTTGATTATTACTTTCTATCACCTCTCTGTATAGGGTATTTATCTAACCACGAATATATTTACGATCAATGATGATGATAAATAATTCGCCGATTTTTGTATGTGGGAGTTCTTTAAGCGCTAAGTTCCTATCGAACTTTTATACTATCTTCTTTCGCTGGAATCTTTGTCTACCTTTCATACGATTTTGCCATTTTCCCTGGAATTTTAACCAGCTCCTCAATTGTCCGGACATACCCAGATGACCCAGTCAGATACCAAATACGATCAACTTTGCTGAACTTCGGTGATTAAAGAATTCAACGCCAGCCTAATTAGCTTGGGAGGTAGCGCCCTGCCTTCTACCATCCGGGGCGAACTTTATCTTAAACAGACAAAGTCCGTTCTCGGAACGGCTCGCATTCTTTTATCCTATCCTGGTTCTCTCTTCGATTCCCGTTCCCTCTAAAAAACCACTTTAAAACAAAAGAAAATATCGTGCTTTATAAATAAGACAACTTTAGATAACATAAAAGGGTACCCTGTAATATGAAACTGCATGATGCATTTTATTTTCACCCAAGTAGTTTTAACATAGACATAGACCGGTACTGTTTGCTGGACACGGGATTTTTACCATCGACAGCTTTATTACAATTACAAAATCTATCCAATTTGAATAATGCAACTGGCCTATGGGCGATCACAGCTTACATGGAGATAGGTAATTGTGCTTTGTGCACTGCCTTTTAGTACTCGTAATTTTTTTCCTTATTATACCAGGAATGGCTTTGTGGACATAAATCAGTGGGTAATTTACCTTCAAATACTTTCAAAATAACTCTTTACACTAAGGTGTGTTCAAACATCGGCCGTCGATCGCTTTAGATTCACAATAAATTCAAATCGATCGACTGCCGTCGACTACCTATATGTGGACACACCTTTACACAAACTGGAGAACTGGACCTTATCTCTTTCCCGGTGTAGAAGAAAAACAGCCGTTTTTTGACCGTCCAGAAAAAAATCAGCCATTTGATAGACAAAAAGAATCGGGCACTTTTCTTGTACATAATTATCTACTCGTCATTGATTTCTTACACATCATGTGTGTACTTTCTTTGAACTTTCAAGTCCTCTTACAACTTTCAATTTTACCTTGTCCATTATCACCATTACTATCATTACCCAGATCTCCCAGGGTGCTGGTGTTTACTCACGCTTACAAACTGTTACTTCTTGTGGTGTCAATTGGAATTTTACCTTGTCCATTATCACCATTACTATCATTACCCAGATCTCCCAGGGTGCTGGTGTTTACTCACGCTTACAAACTGTTACTTTTTGTGGTGTCAATTGGTCATTACCATTTCTACTCATCAGTGCTAGAAATTATTCATAATACCGTAGACAAGAAAATGATAAATGGGCTTGTTCTCGTATGTGTTTCTACCTACTTAGTTAATGATTTGTATCATATTCACTTTTAATTAAACATGAGCATTGAGTAGGTAAATGGGAATTTGTTCATAGTAATAGTAACCCATAAAAAAGTAGAAACAAACGAATTTCAAGTTGCACTTAAGTTGAAGATAATTTGACAGAAATTTTTCGAACCCTTTTTTGCGAAAAGTATTATCTTGAGGTTCACTGTGTATTTCTCTTGTCTCGTTCAAAGTTAGTAGAACAGCCTTGGTCTTGTTTTTTTTTATTGCTTTTTGTTTTGCAAGTCGGCATCAAAATATAGGCAACTTTACTGTTTTAAATTGGTTTCCAATGATACAGCAAGAAATCTCTTTGCGAAAAGTATTATCTTGAGGTTCACTGTGTATTTCTCTTGTCTCGTTCAAAGTTAGTAGAACAGCCTTGGTCTTGTTTTTTTTTTTATACCAAGGTCATTTTGAATTACTTCGAGGGATCTTATATTCGTGATACATTAGTTCATCTCATGGTCAAGATACTTTACGTAGGTGGCTCGGTAGAGTCCGTAGCCTTATGGTCATCATAGCATAAGAGATACTGGGGCTCGAGAAATGGAGGAAGCTCAAAGATCTGTGTTTGGGCCAAATCAACTTTTCAGTTCTGCTCTCTTTTAGTTTTCCATACATGTCGGGAATAAATCTCGAGTTTTGAATCTTCAGCCCTTTTGACACAGAGATGTGTCACAAAAAAGATGGTCGTTGGTCATTATCATTATCATTACGAACCATTCCATGCACGGTGTGCGGTTCTTTAAAAGATGCAATCCATTGAGAAGATCGGTTCACTTTATGTGGTCAGATCGATCTGCAGAGAAATGCAACAACTGGCTCCATGCCAATATTAACAACATACTTAAATCACTATTATCTGTTAGGAGTGTCAAGATTAAGTGAGATTTCAACTTTTCATAATCTGATCAAGATGATTTGTTAAATTTATTTGTTGAGGATTCAACTTTTCGTATTGTCAAAATCACCAAAAACTTTCCTTGGTGGTGTAGAGATCCTGAAGATCTCCTCTTTATGTGGTCAGATCGATCTGCAGAGAAATGCAACAACTGGCTCCATGCCAATATTAACAACATACTTAAATCACTATTATCTGTTGAGAGTGTCAAGATTAAGTGAGATTTCAACTTTTCATAATCAGATCAAATCGATTTGTTAAAGTTATTTGTTGAGGATTCAACTTTTCGTATTCTCAAAATCACCAAAAACCTTCCTTGGTGGTGTAGAGGTCCTGAAGCTCAATTAATCGGGAGGGCGTGGGTTCAATTCCAGGAGATCTATGGAATTTCATCTTTAACATTGTTTGAGAATTTGACCACAAAAGTGTAGCCCACTGCTGGTGTAAAGGGATCTGGACAGGACAAATAAACCCGAAATAGCTGTTGAAGATCTTAAACTAGGTATCTTCAATATCCATCAAAAGATATGAGCTTCAACTTTTCGGTAGATAAACCATTTTATTATTAACAGAAAGGAGTGTAGGAGGTATCCAACATCTCCTGAAGTTTATTTTTTAAACCTACACCGTTTTTAACAAGACGCTAAATTATTAATTTAATAGTCCCTAAATTACTTCGATATTCACCTACATTTATCTATCTGACTTTAATGTATTCACAAGGTATGTTGCATTGAGTAAAGAAATAACCATCTGGAAAGCTGTAATTAAGGTATTTACCTTACAAATAAGATCTTGTAGGGATTGAAGTTATTAACTCGTGAGCATTGAGAATACTGTAACTTACTCGTATAACTTATTATTAGATCTGCCAAGATTCTTCGTTGGTTATCCAACTATCCATTGAAAATGGGATGATAAATGGATAAAAGCGAAGAATCTAACCTGTAAGAATAAATCCTATAGTGAATAATTGAATATCCTAAAAAGAGTTGGTTTTCCACATTTTAGTCTAATTATTATTTATGTAGTAAAATATTGTCTCGGTATTCAGATAGTAATTGGTTCATTGCTTCGTAGATATTCTTTGTCTTCAAATCAAGTGTTGTTTACACAAGATTTTCTTTACAAATTTATCTACATTTTCTATTCTATTTTCTACATCTCATCCAAATCATTATCAAGTCATCAGATCTCAGATGGGTCATTTTTCCCAAGATAATTGGATCGGTATTCGATGATTAATTCCTCAGTTCTAATCAGGCTGAAGTCAGCAAGTCGGGTACCTTGAGCTCATCAACAGATGACTCATAATACCAACTGTTACGAATATGTTTGGACGCCAATGTAGCTACATAATGTTTTTAAAAATAGCTAATATCGGAAATACTTCAAATATTACTTCTTTTTAGTTTCCTTATCCTATAGGAAGGAAAGAAATATAATCGGGTGAGAATAAGATTTACCCTAATGTAGCTCCATAACGATCAAAAGTTCCTTGACCGTCCGGCGTCTTAGCCAAAAAGTTTCAAGGAATACCTTCAATATTATATGACGACAAAATACCTTTGAGATTATATGACGACAAAATACCTTCAATATTATGAGACGACAAAAAAATAGGTACCTTCGATATCAAATTGCAGAAAAAATACCTTCAGAGGTCGTTCGCATATAAAATATTACACAAACTATTAACTTCTAATACCTTCAATATTATATGACGACAAAATACCTTTGAGATTATATGACGACAAAATACCTTCAATATTATGAGACGACAAAAAAATACCTTCGATATCAAATTGCAGAAAAAATACCTTCAGAGGTCGTTCGCATATAAAATATTACACAAACTATTTACTTCGTCATTTATCCAAACTATTTATTAATTTATTTACTTCTTCATTTTATGTATCCAAACTATTTGGAGTGGCATTTTCTCGTTATTAACGAGAGCGGAGTTATTTTTCAATAAAAATCGACAACCGGGTGGATGATGAGGTTGAAATTCCCCATTTCTTTGCCGGGAAGTTCCGCCAGTATGACTAATCCCCATGCGGAGTGTTTCGAGTCATATATGATTTCTAATCCTTGTCCCTTCCTTTTTGACCCCCGATGGTCGAACAAGATCCAAAAACTGACCAGCAAATTTCCCTATGTGGTCCGATCACCCACAACAGTATTCTAAAACGAATCAGCAAATTTCCTTGAGTTGAAGAAGATTTGTATCACATTTCATCAAAATCTGAACTTTTCTCTGAGTGAGTTCTGCAGAATCTGCGGTCCACCAAACTACTAGTACAAATGAGTTGATGATCAATCACTCCTGTGAAATATTACCTATGGAGCTCCGGAACGTCCTTCGTTTCAGTATGTGAATAACTTATTTCCATATTCAGGTTTTCATAGGATGTGATCATGTCGCTCACCAAAAATTTACATATAATTTTTTGCATAGTTCATACGAATTTTCCGCTCTTGCACATCATATGTACATTATATTCGTAATACATAAAGGAAAGTAGTTAAAATAGTTTGAATTTCAAGTTCTAACAAGGGAATCTTTAACCTCAAGTCAGGTTAATGTTCAGGATACCTATATGAGTATCCTATTCTTTAGGAACAAGTAATATTTTATTACCATGTAGGTATTGTAATTTGAACTGGTTTAAACAATTTATATTTAATTTATTTAAGCTAATTTCAAACCGCGGTATAATGAGATTGTGCCGACAGAAAGGTTGGACTTTGCACGCAACGTGCTAATTGATAGTTTTAAATTCATTATTACCTCTAATGTGTCTTGCTATTATTATTATTACCTGTAATACTAGTTTGTACAAATTTTCATTATTACTTGTATTGTGTCTTGCGGTTTTCATTTGGCGTAATAATGTAATGTGAATATTCGCCTTTAGAAAATCCTCCTTAACTTCAAGCTTAGCGGCTTGGTGAACACAACACATGATATTTATTGTATTACTCGTAAAACTAAAGAAAAAATAATAATTCAATAATTATATGAAATTAATATTATGAAAATACAAAATTTCCCCAATACCACAGAACCGTGCTTGAGCTGTGCAGTCAGATTGGTCATAATTCTGTACAAAGTACAACACATATCAAAATGAGTTTTCTTAGCAAATAGCTTCCTGGTGACTCAAAAGACACAACCCCAACCCAAAGTTGTGACTGTCGATTAGCTAAAAAAAATGAATAGATCATCCCTAAAGGGAATTTAGCTAATTACAATAAGGCGAAATTATTGCCGAGGCCAATCTCTACCATTCAATCCTGAATACATATAATCTACCTTCATGATTCATGTCACCTTTCAAATCAAGCACCTGACACCCGATGAACTTCGTAAAGGCATGTGTGAGTTGAACAAACTTTCAAAAGTGATCCAGTCATTTCTCAGAAATCATATATGACTCGAAACACTCCGCATGGGTACATTGGCCGATTAGTCATACTGGCGGAACTTCCCGGCAAAGAAATGTCAAATAAGGACCATGATGCCTTAAGGTGTATCTTAGGTCAAGATATAAACCCAACCATACATTGATTTTGTAATGGTTGGGAGGTTGTCTAAACTTTTTAATAATGAAGAACACAGGATATACTTTTGTTTCTTTTACTTAACACTGGACATTTTATTCATAAAACACATTAATAATTAATTAACAAAATTAGGACACATTCCAGGACACTTATCATACACGTGAAGAACACACAGAAGTGAGCCATCATTTCCACGTGGTGTACACCAGATGACCAGACGGAATACAACATGTGAATGTTACTTCTGGAAATATAAAAACAATGGCACAAATAGAAACTAGGTGTCTAAGGACATAGGTACCCAATATAGGTACAGACACACTATTTCTAAGGACACAGTTATATCCCTATTATGTGCCAATAGAGAACATCATTTTCAGTTGCTTGGATGAAAGTTCAATTCAGTCGGACTTGGATTTTTTTTTAGACAGGGTCTGATGAAATCTCCAATGGTCACCAGTATAGATAGAACAGGGTGTGACAAAATATTTCAGTGTATTATTCAAAAGTCAAAAGTTGTGACCATAGTCTGATGATTAAAGTAACCAGAATATTAAACATCTGAGTATAGGTACAGGTGCTATTACCAATCAGGCAAACTGAAACAAAAAGGAAACAAAAGGATTTGTTCAGTTATTGCTTAACTTACCTATTTACCTGTCAGCTCATGCTTCATTTAATAATATCCTGTAGTCAAGTAATTGGGGAACCTGCCATGATAAAGGCTTCATACTCGTATTTGTCAGTTTACTTACTTATGGGTGAGAGGAGCCAGTGGCATGAGCCAATCAGTGCTCCATCCAGCAAGGTATGGCATTAATTGGCAGCCCAAAAGCGTCTTTTTTCACTACCTTGCCATTCAGTCTTTTACCATACCTACAGATACCTTATCATGCAGTTTTTTTTCACTCTCTGACAAAAAATTGCCATGACATAATATTTCTCATCTATTTCAGTTTATCACTTGGAAAAAAAAAAAAAAAAACATCAATTTCCAGTTTGTTGGAATCAAGCGCAAAAAAATTTCAGATTATTTTTTTAACCTCTTTATTTCCTAGTGACATAAAAGGCCTTTAATAGCTCCATTATCACCTCTTAATTTATTTTTTTAAGTTTCCATTAAGTAAGATAATGCAACTTATCAAACAGAACATAAAAACTACATATACAATTACAATATGTAAATGGTATACCCATCCGTAAAAGTAATGCTTGAGCCACAGGTGGGAAAGCATTGTGCCACGTATTGGGAGAACCTACGTGGTCAAATGCTTCAATGAAGAAGAATTGTTTGATGTTTGTGACCTGTCATTAATACACGATATTCTTCCCGTACTACGTACAATTGTCCACAGTATTTAGACGCTCTGGAAAAGATCGAAGGCAAATCGAGTAATTAAGAGATGTCATATTGTTATTAATAGTTATGTATTAAGTAAATAAAAATGAAAAATTATTCAAAATTCCATCTATCACAGTTTATCACCTGATCAGGTCAAATGCTCCCTAGTGTGGGCAGCAGATGAGCACAGCCTACTGGTTGGGTGGATGAACACCCTATGTGTGTGTAATGTGAGGAAACGAAATGCTGTTGAGTTGCCATCTCGAGATTTACCGGAACACATTGTGGAACAAGGTGGGATTTTATGCAGGCCATGAAGTGGTACACACCCATAAATTGGAAATATTTTGGACCCCGGTTAAACTATTGAGGTGTAGAAACTCTTAAGCCCAGAACACCCTATGTGTGTGTAATGTGAGGAAACGAAATGCTGTTGAGTTGCCATCTCGAGATTTACCGGAACACATTGTGGAACAAGGTAAGATTTTATGCAGGCCATAAAGTGGTACACACCCATAAGTTGGAAAAATTTTGGACCCCGGTTAAACTGTTGAGGTGTAGAAACTCTTAAGCCCGTTGCATATCTAAAGCGTAGTAATGAAAAACCTGATAAACCGAACCTGTGAAAATTACAAAGACTTTTTACCACTTTCATAGGGTTAATTTTTCAGGGGACTACATGCAACCACTCTTCCAATGTGCGATGGGCCTTGTTTATAAAAATAAAATACTGTATTTTATTATGTTCTTGCCTGTATGGCAGGATATATCTAAGATTATGATATTCGTGTTGATGGATTATCTATCAATGCTGAGGATGTTGTGGTTGTGGTTGCTAATAGTATATAAGTATAGGTAGTGCTTTATTTAGACTGTCAGCTTAGAACAAGTTGTTCTATTAACAGTTCCAATGCATATCTAAAGCGTAGTAATGAAAAACCTGATAAACCGAACCTGTGAAAATTACAAAGACTTTTTACCACTTTCATAGGGTTAATTTCTCAGGGGACTACATGCAACCACTCTTCCAATGTGCGATGGGCCTTGTTTATAAAAATAAAATAGTGTATTTGATTATGTTCTTGACTGTATGGCAGGATATATCTAAGATTATGATATTTGTGTTGATGGATTATATATCAATGCTGAGGATGTTGTGGTTGCTAATAGTAGGTATATAAGTATAGGTAGTGCTTTATTTAGACTGTCAGCTTAGAACAAGTTGTTCTATTAACAGTTCCAATAGTAAGTAGTTTTATTTTAATTTTCAGTTGCCTTCATCCAGCTCGACTACATCGTGTGTGGTCTGGGGCCTCTATCAACAGATGAACTGGTGGTGTTGGGTTACTTTCCACACGATGCTGACATAGAGGACCCCGAGAGACCGCAGATTCTAGTGTACCAAACTTCTACTCGCTCGATCCTTTCCACAGACTCCTTGTCCTTGCGGGGATACGAACAGTATGCTCCCAAAGATTATCAGCTGAGTAAGTTATCCTCTGCTTTAGTTTGTAGTAATAATAGACCACATATGCACCCAACTTGGACAATAATTCAATGTACACAAGCACAAGAAATTACAGCATGGGGTGAAATTTACTTCGGGCTAGGACAATTTCTAGTAATTGGACCTATATCATAGTCAGGATGTCGCAGTCGTTTGTCAACTTTAAGTTGATCCTATTAAGGTAAAGTTTTACCCTTGATCAATGATTGAGTGTGCCTAAATCATCATGTTTAGAAGAAAAACAATTATGCTCCCAAAGATTATCAGCTGAGTAAGTTAACCTCTGCTTTAGTTTGTAGTAATAATAGACCACATATGCACCCAACTTGGACAAGGGCATTTATTTACAGCTAAACTACTGTAGTGTGTATCATGTATTTATTTATTTAGCTCTTTATCGGTTATAATTCAATGTACACAAGCACGAGAATTTACAGCATGGGGTGAAATTTACTTAGGGCTAGGACAATTTCTAGTAATTGGACCTATATCATAGTCAGGATGTCGCAGTCCTTTGTCAACTATAAGTAAATCCTATTAAGGTAAAGTTTTACCCTTGATCAATGATTGAGTGTGCCTAAATCATCATGTTTAGAAGAAAAACAATTTTCTTGTTTATTTGCAGCTGTTTGTCTCATAGATGAATCAAGGTTCACGATAGTAAGTCCCAAAGACATTGTGGTAGCAATTCCGTATGATGCGGACGACAGGGTGGAATGGCTCATAGACAACAAGTAAGTGTAGAGATGGAATGAATATGTATCTAAGCAATGGTTCAAGTTTAAGATGTTGACCGTTTGTCTATTAGTCAGCTGATCTAATTTGTATCCAAGCAACAATTTTGATTTGAGGGTGAAATTTACTTAGGGCTAGGACAATTTCTAGTAATTGGACCTATATCATAGTCAGGATGTCGCAGTCCTTTGTCAACTATAAGTTGATCCTATTAAGGTAAAGTTTTACCCTTGATCAATGATTGAGTGTGCCTAAATCATCATGTTTAGAAGAAAAACAATTTTCTTGTTTATTTGCAGCTGTTTGTCTCATAGATGAATCAAGGTTCACGATAGTAAGTCCCAAAGACATTGTGGTAGCAATTCCGTATGATGCGGACGACAGGGTGGAATGGCTCATAGACAACAAGTAAGTGTAGAGATGGAATGAATATGTATCTAAGCAATGGTTCAAGTTTAAGATGTTGACCGTTCGTCTATTAGTCAGCTGATCTAATTTGTATCCAAGCAACAATTTTGATTTGTACCCCATATGTACTAATGCTAATACTTTTTTTTTTTTCACTTCTAAAATCTGAAGACAAATCCGAAGAAAGAATGACAAAAAACCTCTTTTGCAGACCAAAATATTTGAAATTGCTTTGGCCAAAATACACTGGAAATAAGTTGTGACCAAATTAACTTTCTCTTGATCCCATTCCGTCATCTTTGAGAATAAGGAAAAAGCGCCTTAAAATTGATACCTCTTTACGTGGTATGCAATGTGCAGTTCATTTTCAAAGTAAATAGTAAACAAAACTTTTTATCACACATGGAAGTTGGAAATCCTTGACCTAGGTTGATCCCATTCCGTCATCTTTGAGAATAAGGAAAAAGCGCCTTAAAATTGATACCTACCTCTTTACGTGGTATGCAATGTGCAGTTCATTTTGAAAGTAAACAAAACTTTTTTATCAAAATATCAAAATCAAAGAAATCTCAAGAATCAAAAACTTTTTACTAGCAAAATCCCCTTTATTAGTTCTTCGTTTCAGTCTTTTGCCCTTTATCAGTTACTTTATCAATTTGTTGCTAATCTACACTTCAGTAGCCTGTGATCACTCATTTCAACACCTACCTCACTATTCCATTGTTGACGGGACTTGTGAAACACACCCCAATGGAAAATGCAGTTGAAGATAAGCAGGTAAAAGTGGGTTGGTTTGGTCAACAAACCTTTGATTCAGACAGACATTAATCAACGTACCCACCTGTGGGCCAGTCTTGATAAGATTATAATATGTGGGTTTGGGTTTGAACCTTTCGGTAGGTACTTTATTTAGACACTAAATGGAGTTACCTAGCTAATTTGTCGTTTACCTATCATTGAAAATTATGGCAAGATTAATCAACGTACCCACCTGTAGGCCAGTCTTGATAAGATTATAATATGTGGGTTTGGGTTTGAACCTTTCGGTAGGTACTTTATTTGGACACTAAATGGAGTTACCTAGCTAATTTGTCGTTTACCTATCATTGAAAATTATGGCAAGTTCTTCTGATGTACATACCTATTACCTATTACCTACCACTTGTAAATGATATTTGTGTTAAATAGGTCTGTCACTCAAGATAGGTGACTTTTCAACAAGATAACTGATTTACACATTTCATGGACACCCACTCATACCATGGACAAGCAAGTTTCTCTTTGACTTGCAAACACCGAACAATGATGCTTGGATGACAACAGAATTTTTGTTATTCCAACTGATACAAAAGCCATGGTTTTACCCTTTTCCCTTGGGTCTGTATTATAATCCTTTGTGCTAAACGATCCCTCTTTTCCTTTCAGAAAGAAACGGAAAATACCAGTAACCCAGATGAAGACAACCAAAATGAAGACAGTGGATCCGAGACATTCTCCGAGGAAGTTGAACCAAGACTCAAGTACAGGACCTCAGGGATACTACAAGCTAGATCCCCACATCTATGAGATGGTTCTGTTTGAATATCTACAGCTTGAGCCGGAGGTAAAGAACTCTGGAATGAATATGTATCTAAGCAATGGTTCAAGTTTAAGATGTTGACCGTTCGTCTATTAGTCAGCTGATCTAATTTGTATCCAAGCAACAATTTTGATTTGTACCCCATATGTACTAATGCTAATACTTTTTTTTTTTTCACTTCTAAAATCTGAAGACAAATCCGAAGAAAGAATGACAAAAAACCTCTTTTGCAGACCAAAATATTTAAAATTGCTATGGCCAAAATACACTGGAAATAAGTTGTGACCAAATTAACTTTTTCCCCTGACCTGAAATGAACCTTGTGTATTTCAGCAAATTTGAAGAAGCCATGGAAGCTGTGATAGCCAATGAGAAACAACTGCAAAGAAACAACCTGATAGATGTGGGTAGGAAATATCTGGATCATCTCTTATTCCTTCAGGAGTATGAACTGGCTGGAGAAGTATGCAAGAAAGTATTAGGTTAGTTCCTTTTTTTTATATAATTATGTAGATATTGTAGATGTTAGAAACCTGGGATACCCACTTTATTTTACAGAGGTTACCTACTTCTTCCTTTTTCTTTTTCCTTCTCTCTTCCTTTCCCTCCCCCCTCTCCCCACTCTATCCCTCTCCCCTCTCTTTTTTTAAAGGACTTTATCATTTAGCCAATGGCATTGTTACTGATGCTGCTTTTACTACCCAATTCTGTAATAATACCTCGATCCACTATCTACGAGTAATCCCCAAATGTTTGTTTTCAGGAACAAACAAGAGTCTGTGGGAGGAAGAGGTGTACAAATTTGCCCGCGTTCATGAGCTCAGAAAGATCTCTCGCTATCTACCTCAGGGATACTACAAGCTAGATCCCCACATCTATGAGATGGTTCTGTTTGAATATCTACAGCTTGAACCGGAGGTAAAGAACTCATATAAGAGTGAAAATCAAAGTCAGGTTTATATGTATACCAAAAAATCTTTTTCATTGCTTTTTCCCGTGTTCAAACGGGGTCAGCGTTTTTGAAAATCAAAGTCAGGTTTATATGTATACCAAAAAATCTTTTTCGTTGCCTTTTCCCGTGTTCAAACGGGGTCAGCGTTTTTCACCTCAGGGATACTACAAGCTAGATCCCCACATCTATGAGATGGTTCTGTTTGAATATCTACAGCTTGAGCCGGAGGTAAAGAACTCATATAAGAGTGAAAATCAAAGTCAGGTTTATATGTATACCAAAAAATCTTTTTCGTTGCCTTTTCCCGTGTTCAAACGGGGTCAGCGTTTTTCGACAGTCTCTCAATCAGCCTTGCGGTGATTGCTTTGGGCTGACATTTGGCTTTGACTACTGAGTTTCTCGTCGATTATTGTTGTGTTTAGTATGTCTGTTTGGTACGCAATAACTCTCGAACAGTTTATCCAATTTTGATGAAATTCAGCAATAATACGGATATTTCTGTTCCCTTTGGCTTTGATTGCTTTGGGCTGACATTTGGCTTTGACTACTGAGTTTCTCGTCGATTATTGTTGTATTTAGTATGTCTGTTTGGTACGCAATAACTCTCGAACAGTTTATCCAATTTTGATGAAATTCAGCAATAATGTTCGATATACGGATATTTCTGTTTGGTTTTGTTCCCTTTGGCTTTTGAATTGTCCTTTTCTAATTTCTGAGTCATGTCTGCAGTTCATTGAACTCCAAGTGTTATTTTGGTTTCCAGGGATTTCTTCAACTAGTCAAGGAGTGGCCCCCGGATTTATACAAGGTGTCCGCCATTATCAATGCAGTGCTCGAGCATATGATCAAATCTGACATGGATGATAAGGACATTATTCTAGAGGCTTTAGCCATACTTTACTCCTACAATAACAAATATGATAAAGCCTTGGCACTGTATTTGAAGTAAGTACCTATGATGTTTTAGAGGATTTGGCAATAGTTTACTCCTACAATAGCAAATCTGATAAAGCCTCAAATTTTTAATGTATCTTAAGCTGGGGGCATCATTGTTCCCAAATTCAACAATGTCCTTCCTTTTTCCTTTTACCGATCCTCAAATATGGGTTAAAGTTGTTCCAAGGGCCAATGTCCCCTAATTTACGGTATTCATTTAGTATTGATTTAATTCCGAACAATTTTCCGCCTGTTTTTATAACTAAGCAAAACTTGTTTGTTTCAGAATGCAACACAAAGCCGTGTTTGGTATGATTGAAAAGCATGACCTCTATAATGTGGTGCATGATATGATTGAACAACTTATGGACCTGGATATTGAACAAAGTATTCGTATGCTGACTGAGAAGGAAGAAACCAACAGTAGTGTGGCTATGGCCAAGTTGAAAATACCCAGCAATGTGGTTGTAGCCAAGCTGGAACATAATTCTATGTATTTGTATTTGGTAAGTATATCAAACTACTCTTGCAAAAAAAAAAAACAATTTCCAGTTTTCCAGTATGATTTGTTGGAATCAAGCGCAAGAAATTTTCAGATTATTTTGTTAACCCTTTATTTCCTAGTGACATAAAAGGCCTTTAATAGCTCCATTACCTCTTAAGTTATTTTTTTAAATTTCCATGAAGATAATGCAGCTTATCAAACAGAACATAAAAACTACATATACAATTACAATACGTAAATGGTATACCCATCCGTAAAAGTAATGCTTGAGCCACAGGTGGGAAAGCAATGCTTGTGCCACGTATTGGGAGAACCTACGTGGTCAAATGTTTCAATGAAGAAGAATTGTTTGATGTTTGTGACCTGTCATTAATACACGATATTCTTCCCGTACTACGTACAATTGTCCACAGTATTTAGACGCTCTGGAAAAGATCGAAGGCAAATCGAGTAAAAAGTACCACGGGATTTTAGTCCGGCTGTACGCGGAATAGTTGAAAATACCCAGCAATGTGGTTGTAGCCAAGCTGGAACATAATTCTATGTATTTGTATTTGGTAAGTATATCAAACTACTCTTGTAAAAAAAAAAACATCCATTTCCAGTATGATTTGTTGGAATCAAGCGCAAGAAATTTTCAGACCTCTTTATTTCCTAGTGACATAAAAGGCCTTTAATAGCTCCATTATTACCTCTTAATTTAATTTTTTAAGTTTCCATTAAGATAATGCAACTTTTCAAACAGAACATAAAAACTACATATACAATTA
Source organism: Diaphorina citri (assembly GCF_000475195.1). Taxonomy (NCBI): domain Eukaryota; kingdom Metazoa; phylum Arthropoda; class Insecta; order Hemiptera; family Psyllidae; genus Diaphorina; species Diaphorina citri. Next base: position 268,451 of record NW_007377452.1, on the reverse strand, counting down.
CAATACGTAAATGGTATACCCACCGTAAAAGTAATGCTTGAGCCAGAGGTGGGAAAGCATTGTGCCACGGATTGGGAAAACCTACGTGGTCAAATGCTTCAATGAAGGAGGATTGTTTGATGTTTGTGACCTGTCATTAATACACGATATTCTTCCCGTACTACGTACAATTGTCCACAGTATTTAGATGCTCTGGAAAAGATCGAAGGCAAATCGAGTAAAAAGTACCACGGGAGTTTAGTCCGGCTGTACGCGGAATATTGTCGCGACAAACTCCTGCCCCTGCTGAGACGAAGTGATACCTATCCTATTCGAGAAGCGCTGAACATATGCAAGAGCAATAACTATGTTCCGGAGATGGTTTACTTGCTGGGTAAGTCCTCATCATCTATCTTTTACTACCATAATGTTGATTCCACCATGTACTAGTGGATTAAAAAGATTGAAAGGTTCTGATAATTCTAACACTTTTTTGGTCTATAACAGCCTATGTGCAATACAGCCAACTTCTTCTCATTCTACGGGATAGCATTCTACGACACAGACCACATGCGTCTAATGTAGCAGTTGTCTCATTGCTGCGAAATAAAAACGCCGGTGGAATACTCATCTTAAAAAAAAAAAAAAACATAAATTAATTAAAATTAAACAAATAAGGACCATGATGCCTTAAGGTGTATCTTAGGTCAAGATATAAACCCAACCATACATTGATTTTGTAATGGTTGGGAGGTTGTGACCATAGTCTGATGAAGAATGATAGGTATGTACTATGTTTTCACTTGACAAATATAGTCTGATGATTAAAGTAACCAGAATATTAAACATCTGAGTATAGGTACAGGTGCTATTACCAATCAGGCAAACTGAAACAAAAAGGAAACAAAAGGATTTGTTCAGTTATTGCTTACTTAACTTACCTATTTACCTGTCAGCTCATGCTTCATTTAATAATATCCTGTAGTCAAGTAATTGGGGAACCTGCCATGATAAAGGCACCATACTCGTATTTGTCAGTACCTTCCCTCCTTCCTTACTTACTTATTAGGTACAGGTGCTATTACCAATCAGGCAAACTGAAACAAAAAGGAAACAAAAGGATTTGTTCAGTTATTGCTTAACTTACCTATTTATCCTGTAGTCAAGTAATTGGGGAACCTGCCATGATAAAGGCACCATACTCGTATTTGTCAGTACCTTATTTATTTACTTACTTACTAAGAGGTGAGAGGAGCCAGTGGCATGAGCCAATCGGTGCTCCATCCAGCAAGGTATGGTATTAATTGGCAGCCCAAAAGCGTCTTTTTCACTACCTTGCCATTCAGTCTTTTACCATACCTACAGGACCTTATCATGCAGTTTTTTTTTTTTCACTCTCTGACAAAAAATTGCCATGACATAATATTTCCCATCTATCATAAAATTAAATCTTCTTATGCCGTTCTACAGGTAGGATCGGCAATACAAAGGAGGCTCTCAGTCTGATCATGGAACATCTGAAGGACATCCAGCAAGCCATCACGTTCTGCCAGGAACATGACGATCCAGATCTCTGGCAAGATCTTATTCAGTACGCTCTGAACAAGCCAGAATACATTACGTATCTACTGCAGAGGATAGGCATGTTTGTGGATCCGCGGATATTGGTGGAGAAAATACAGGACGGCCTGGAAATCCCGGGACTCAAATATTCCCTGGTCAAAATGATGCGGGATTATAACTTACAGGTGAGAGTTGTTAGAAAGGGGTGGTCATCACTGGTTTTATTTCGTAAAATTTAGTATTAGGGTGTCTACTAGACTGGAAAACCGGGAATTGTCAGGGAATTTCACGGAGACTGGAAAGGTCAGGGAATTTCTCAAAAAATTGACGAAAATCCAAAAAAGTCAGGGAATTTTTCAAAGCCTAAAAAAAGAATTTTCGGTCCATAAAAAAGTATGCAACCTTGAAAGGGCAACTCATATTTTCTCGAATCCGCGGATATTGGTGGAGAAAATACAGGACGGCCTGGAAATCCCGGGACTCAAATATTCCCTGGTCAAAATGATGCGGGATTATAATTTACAGGTGAGAGTTGTTAGAAAGGGGTGGTCATCACTGTTTTCATTTCGTAAAATTTAGTTCAGGGTGTCTACCAGACTGGAAAACCGGGAATTGTCAGGGAATTTCACGGAGACTGGAAAGGTCAGGGAATTATCAGGGAATTTCTCAAAAAAATTGACGAAAATCCAAAAAAGTCAGGGAATTTTTCAAAGCCTAAAAAAAAGAATTTTCGGTCCATAAAAAAGTATGCAACCTTGAAAGGGCAACTCATATTTTCTCGAAAAAATTTCGCCTGCGGCGCTGTAATTTTGTGTTTTATAGAAATGTATTAGGGGAAATTTTCAAAGCCTAAAAAATAGGAAAAGAATTTTTGGTCAGGAAAAAAAGTATGCAACCTTGAAGGGGCTACTTAAATTTTCTCGCAAAAATTTTGCCTGCGGTGCTGTAATTTTGTATAAACTGTAATATATTGGATTTTATTCCAATATTATGTATATCATTCACATATATTTTAAATAACACTGGTGATAATATGGATCCCGTTACTAAACCTTGTTCTATTGTTGTTCCATTACTTTTGATTTTGCCAATTTTAATATGTTGTACCTATTTGCCTGATCAGAGGGAAATGGCTGTAAGAAATTGACTCAGGGCCAATATTTTGAAAGAATTTGGCCTGTGGTGCAGTTATTTCATGTGCAAATGGAGTACCTAAGCCCTTTCCCTAGTGGGATGAAAAAAGATTAGAGAACTGTCAGGTCTACCTGATAGTGAGTGGCTGGCCTTAGCAAGAATCAAGGAAGAAGAAAAGTAGCCTGATGACCTGGTCACTTTTGGAAGTACTTCTCACTTCTGCGTGAGAGGAGTGAGTCCTTCCACGCATGGAACACATTATCAGGTAGACTTGATGAGCACACACACTATCAGGTAGACCTGACAGGCGGACCTGATCAGGTGTACCTGTCAGGCCTTCCTGATAGTGATTGGCTGGCTTAAGGATGTACTTTGGAGTTACGCGGGCTAAAAAGCTCAAAGTGGAAACAAAGTAGGTAAAATATTTGGATAAGAAAGGTTACTCGGAAAAGCTCGTTGAAAATTCTGTCCCACTTAAATAATTAAAAATAACAAACTTTTTGGCGACAGTAAACTTTTGAATTCAAATGTCTGAATTATATTTTTTTCTTTCAATGTTGTAGGTTTTGTCTACTTCCTCTTCCAAATGTTTTGCTTTTTTTTACCTTTTCCACATTTCATTTTCTTTTGGCACCGATTTCCTAGTTTTTCTTCTTCTTAATCTTTTTCTTACGAATGTTTTGCTTTTTTTTACCTTTTCCACATTTCATTTTCTTTTGGCACCGATTTCCTAGTTTTTCTTCTTCTTAATCTTTTTCTTACTCCGTTATTTCTGTGGGTTTCAGATATTTGCTGTGATTTTGTGTGATACTGGCATAGCACTTCTGGCTTACATGGACGGCATTACAGGAAGTCCTACCGTTACCGGTGTCATATTTGCCGTTGTGGCCGCAGCTGGGTCTTCAATTTACAAGGTACTTGTTTGCTTTTTAACTTTACTAATGCTATCTATGTTCATTGGGGTACTCAATATACCAATCCGCAGCTGGGTCTTCAATTTACAAGGTACTTGTTTGCTTTTTAATTTTACTAATACTATCTATGTTCATTGGGGTACTCAATATACCCCAATGTGACCTGATGAGCACACACACACACTATCAGGTAGACGTGAGAGGTACGGCTAAAAAGGTCCGTCTGTCAGGTCTACCTGATAGTGAGTGGCTGGCCTTAGCAAGAATCAAGGAAGAAGAAAAGTAGCCTGATGACCTGGTCACTTTTGGAACTACTTCTCACTTCTGCGTGAGAGGAGTGAGTCCTTCCACGAATGGAACACACACACTATCAGGTAGACCTGACAGGCGGACCTGATCAGGTGTACCTGTCAGGCCTTCCTGATAGTGATTGGCTGGCTTAAGGATCTACTTTGGAGTTACGCGGGCTAAAAAGCTCAAAGTGGAAACAAAGTAGGTAAAGTATTTGCATAAGAAAGGTTACTCGGAAAAGCTCGTTGAAAATTCTGTCCCACTTAAATAATGCAGTGGGAAGAATTGCCTTGGATACCTTTGATTGCCGCGAGCTCTCTGTCTTTAGGTAACTAAACTCGTTTTTGCTCAATACAAACCTAGCTCAGTTTTATGATTGTCTACAATTTTTTGATTTTTTTTTTTTTTTTGAACAATCAGAGATTTCCTCTCAAATTTTTTCATTTGTAAGCGTATATTTTCTTTTTTGCTCCCGAAGTACCCTCTTTTTTCAAAGTACCTACATGTTATGCTTCAGATTAAATGCTAAATGAACGAGATCGAGTTAATTTTTGTTACTTGCATAAATAATAATACATCCCTTTGGGTGGAAATCTCTCCCCTCCCTCCTCCTCCTCCTCTTCTTCCTTCCCCTCCGTCCCTAGTCTTCCTCCTTTTCCTCCTCCTCTTCTTAAATGAACGAGATCGAGTTAATTTTTGTTACTTGCATAAATAATAATACATCCCTTTGGGTGGAAATCTCTCCCCTCCCTCCTCCTCTTCTTCCTTCCCCTCCGTCCCTAATCTTCCTCCTTTTCCTCCTCCTCTTCCTTCTCCTTTCCCTCATCTTCCTCTCCACTTTCTGTCTCGTTAAGTAACTGTGAGTCGCAGACTCTTGAAAGCGCGCAAGCTCCAATTTTTCATGCTATTGTACTATTGATGTAAAACGAATTCTTTAGTGGCGAAGCTTGGAATACTGGGTCATGAGATTGTGGTACATTGAAACTGTTGTTCTTGCGATGGTTTTCAAGTTATTCTGATTTCGTTACCTAAATACCTATTTGCAAACATTTTGACGAAAGAATAAAATGGACATTCAATAGATGTTATCATAAATTGAATGTGCCGAGGCAGGTAAAAGTTGTTCTATAGATCTATACCTACTTACAAGGAGCTTAAATTTTATTATTTTGTTTACTTACTTATTATGCAGTTTTTTTGGTATTATTTGGTCTCTTTTTACTAAAGTGATTTTGAGCTAAAACCATATCATTGTACCTTTTATTATTTTTATTTATCTTATTTTTGAGAGAAGGTTGTTAGTCACTGACTTTCGACTTTTCTTTTTCGGCAGATAATGGTTGAGGCGCTCGTTTAGTAGATGGAATGGACTGCTAGGGGTAAATTGATTTTTCAGCCCTATCCGGGTAGGATAAACAATTAAACAAGGTTAACTTAAGTATTACATTATCTCATTCCAGGTAGCGTGAGCTAAAACCATATCATTGTACCTTTTATTATTTTTATTTATCTTATTTTTGAGAGAAGGTTGTTAGTCACTGACTTTCGACTTTTTTTTTCGGCAGATAATGGTTGAGGCGCTCGTTTAGTAGATGGAATGGACTGCTAGGGGTAAATTGATTTTTCAGTCCTATTCGGGTAGGATAAACAATTAAACAAGGTTAACTTAAGTATTACATTATCTCATTCCAGGTAGCATTTAAGAAAACATTTGGAGATGCCAACTACGGCCAAGTCGCTTTGTTCTTCACTCTGATTGGTCTTATTAACGCAGCACTACTGTGGCCTCTCTGTGTTGGCCTGTACTTTGCCCGCATTGAAACGTTTCAGTGGGAAGAATTGCCTTGGATACCTTTGATTGCCGCGAGCTCTCTGTCTTTAGGTAACTAAACTCGTTTTTGCTCAATACAAACCTAGCCTCATTTTATGATTGTCTACAATTTTTTGATTTGTTTTTTTTTTCAAACAATCAGAGATTTTCCTCCTCAAATTTTATTTCATTTGTAAGCGTATATTTTCTTTTTTGCTTCGCCAAGTACCCTCTTTATTTCAAAGTCCTACGATGTTAGCTTCAGATTAAATGGCAAATTTAAAAATTTTGAAAGAATCTTGTAAACAAAAATCTTATATTATGTATTTCATTACAATTTTCAGGTCCACTTACTGGGTAACTTTAGCGTAGTTACTCACCGTATGATCTGTTTCACTTACACTGGGCTCATTACTGCTGCTACCTGTTATCTGCTGGTAAGTCATTTCAAATTAGCATAATGGGACTGGGAGTGTTGTACATTACATTGAAATGGGGGTCTTTTCCCCGTAAGCTTTATTTTATAAGCGGAGTGCCTATTTCTTGCTGTTCCCCACAGCTGTAGGACGTCGGTTGCTGTATGGCGCCCAG
>NW_007377452.1:246092-261570 GCF_000475195.1 Diaphorina citri | reverse complement strand
CAGAGCTAGGGCTGTCAGAACCATGATTGGATGTAAGAACTCTTGCTGCTCCGTATCAGCCAAAAAGGTAGGTTCCATCTTAAGGATAGCTTGAGATCGAATTTAGCACTTTAGCAGTAGTCGGATTGAATTAAAGTATTGAGTAGTTCAGTGTAGACCAAGGTTTTGGGTGCCCAAAGGTCCTTAAAAAATGACCAGAAAAGTTCCTTCATGTGTTGAACGTTTTTTTCCAAATTACGTCAAAATCGGACTAAATATTCGAGATTTATCGCGGAGCAAACAAATTTGAATCATCGAATGAAGTAGGGGTACCTATCAAAGATGAGAGGTTTGACATAGACCTCGCTTCTTTCAGTGAATAGTTATCCTCTCATTTTTCAGATATACTGGGGTGCTATTGTGACAGTGTCTGTAACGGGTACCTGGGTGGGTGCCACACATTTCATCAAGTATCTCTATATACCACATACCGGCAGAAGTCTATTCTTCCGAAACATGTCTACCATTCATCAACACAAGGTAATCACCTGATGTTATGTACTTATTTATTTTGGTCACTCCTTATTTGGGGACAGGCACCTACATATTTTCCATCACACTTCGGAAGAAAGCAGGGTCCAAAATTTGGGCATAATTTGAAGTCGTTAAAACCGAAATGTTTCTTCAACTGCATAATATCATCTCTGGAGTCTAGAAAACGTTGGCATAAATTGTTACCTTTGACCGATCTATCTGTACCTTGTTATCCAGGCTGCCATCTTCCATTCTTACCACTCCAGAATTTGACCAACTGTTCACTCTTTATTTTCTTACCCCTAATTGTACTTTTCTGAATTTTAATTTCTGATCTGCTCGTGGCACTTTTAATATCTCCCGGGAGATTTTGATGAATGTCACCGTGTTTTTCAACGTGGTGGCTTTTAGTCACAAGGTAGATAATGGCAGCTGTATTCAGAGAGATAAAAGTTCTTGAAACTTAAGAACTAAGTTTTGTCTGTTGGAATTGTAATCCGTATTGCTGCTGTATACGAGTGTGTTGATGAAGTCGAAAATGAGAACTTGGAACTATTTTTTTCGTGAGTTCCCATCTAGTTTTTCAACACTTAAATATCTACGTAATATGTATGTAGTTTAGGTAACAAGGAAAGCTCTAACAAGCTAACAGGAAAACATGTCCGCGTATATAGTACAATCTATCAGTTTAAACCCCCTAATTATCTTCTTCACATGATGATGGTCCAAGTTTTGTGAATGATGTATTTTCCTTAATGAATTCTCTTGCCTTCCTTCTTCCCTCTTCGGATAAACCTAAGGAGAAGAAGCCAAGGAAATTACTAAGGGATCAATCAATGCCTAACACATTTCTCTCCCTTTTCGTCTTATTTTGACGTTTTGTGAATTTTTTGTGCCTTCTATCTCTTCTCGTGAAAACTTTTTCCTCTTCTCCTTTTCTTAGGCTTGATGCGTTTTTTATGCGTTTCTGTCCGGGTGTACATTGAGCGCGATTGTAAATGAAACGCCCTCAGAATTATGTACCTACATACCTATTAGGTTTTTTAACAAAATTATCCATTCTTATTGGGTGTTGTACGAACTTTCAAAAGTCCAATAGCTGATAAACGAGTCATTAATATTTCATGTAGGTACCTACACATATACAGATGAATAAATTTTACCCAGAATAATTGGCAATAGACACAATAAACATAGGTACCCAAGTGCCCAAAGTTGACGTTTTGTGAATTTTTTGTGCCTTCTATCTCTTCTCGTGAAAACTTTTTCCTCTTCTCCTTTTCTTAGGCTTGATGCGTTTTTTTATGCGTTTCTGTCCGGGCGTACATTGAGCGCGATTGTAAATGAAACGCCCTCAGAATTATGTACCTACATATTAGGTTTTTTAACAAAATTATCCATTCTTATTGGGTGTTGTACGAACTTTCAAAAGTCCAATAGCTGATAAACAAGTCATAATATTTCATGTACCTACCTACACATATACAGATGAATAAATTTTACCCAGAAATGGTAATAGACACAATAAACATAGGTACCCAAGCGCCCAAAGTCTTCAGGTGATATGGCATGTGATATCATTGGATCAACTTATGTTGATTGGACTTTGAAGATACAGCTCGTCAGTTTCCCTCTCAATTCTCCCAATGTGCACGCGGTCTATTGTGTTTTAATGTTCATTTCTGCCTAAACATAAAAACTTTTCATCCATTAAATTCTAATTAAGCTCGTAGAACGATACACTTATTTCCTAAATTCAACACCTTAACGGCCTCTCAAATATAAGACGGCTTTAGACTTTTTTCCCTCCATCTATAGCTTTTATTATTTTCTTATGAGTTTTTATTTCATTCTCCTTATTTTATGATTTCCTTCTCCCATTCACCTAATTCTTTTTTCTTGTTCCCTCATTTATTTCCCTTTATCTGTTTTCTGCTCCATGTTGAAATACCCCAGTATAAAAGCTAAGTAGGCAAGTAGGTATATCATCTCTTATTATATCGATCTCCTTGCAAAGGGACAGCCTTCGGATTATAACCTTTGAATAGACACGTCTTTAGTTCTTGCCATGGGTTTGTCGTGTTAGCCTTCGATTTACACACGTCGTCACCGCGGACCTTTTTGAATTGGACAGAGCTGATGAGAACTGAAATTCAAAAGATGACAAATAATCATAACACATAATATGTAGTTTATGGCCAACAGAAAAATGGTCTGCAGCTTTTCCCGCCACACACTTCTCGTCTGAGTGTGAGTGGTTGACATAAGGTTCTGTACCTCTGAAGATTGTACATACTCAGAAGCTCAGAACTTTATTTAGAACAAAATTCATAGTGTTTGTATCATTTCTCTGTAGGTTTTTAGGTTATCCAGATGGTCAGTATACCTAGGTAAGTTTTGTTCAAGTCTATATTTATTAGGTATATACTTACCTACCTACCTACCTGGGACCTATCTGTTATTTTATTGAAGTAGGTACCTACCTAGTAGAAAATTGTGTAGGTTCGGTAGGTACCTAGATTTATGTACTTAAAGGTAAACGGTTTGAAATATTAGGCAGAATTTAGAATGAGAAGCTAGGTGTAAAGTGTTTATAAAATACAAAGAGCAACGGAAAGCTGTTTTCTGGTTGCAAATGCATTTCCTTTCGGTAGCAGAAGGTATCTAACTAATGGAGCAGATGGCCATAAACCGTACCTATACCTAACATTTCTTCTTTGTCCTGTGGTCAGTTCAGAACGTTTTTTGTTTTGTTCGAACCCTGAGTTGTGAGTCCGTGGTGCAACCAGGGACTTCAGGGAGGTCCAGATTTCCAGAATCAATGGTGTGGCCCAAAACTAAAACATGGCCAACCCATGCAGCAAGCTTAGGTACATCGTATACTTATTAACTATTTTATGTATGTACCTTTATGCGAGTAGATAGGTAGGTACCTGCTTCAATAACGAGTAGATATCTAGGTAAATCACCTGAATGGACTTTTTTTTATCAATGTAAATATTTGGATAGCAGACTATGGAGATTCAGGGAAATGGCAAAATTCCTTTGAAATAATATTTTTCGTTTGAGAAAATTAATCAAATTAAACAAATCGTCGATTTATTTATTCTTTACACAAATTGGATGCTGGGTGCTAATTAGAATCTTTTGATCGAAAAAAAAGCAGACAAATTGGGGAGTGATTGGGACTTGGACAGGGGTACCAAATGAAGGTCCATGTCATAAAGGTCCCCAGTGAGTGCGATAAAATCATACTCATTGAACCGTTTGGACCGTCACGTGGTTTACTTACCATAAAAAAAAAAAACTGTAGGTACCTGCAGCTAATCAAAGGTTAAATCGAGCTTAAAGCGTGAATCTGGGTGCTTTTAATATTCATTAGCAAATCACCTCTCCTCCCCCATCCACTTCACCAGACTTTCTCCTCCTTCCCTCCCTCTCTCCTCTCGCTTTCCCCTTCTCTCTCTTTTCTCACTCTTTCTCTTTCCCTCTCTCCCCTCTCAATCAGCTTGTTTATAGCCGGTAAGTTGGAAATTTGATCATAAACCGTGTTCAAATATTGAGGCAGAGGTTTATTCGTCCATAGAAGAGCTGACACCATACTCTCCACCAAAACCAGAAGGGACACCATCATTAGGTCTCTGTAGAAGGACACTGTAGGGGTAAAAAGTTCAGGGTAACTTTGTAAATCTACTATTTTCCTATATACAAGCCTTGAGAAAGTATGCACTTTATGCTAAGACCGAAGTATAGTACTCCATTTGGATTTGGGGGACCCTAAATATCCCTACATAGTCCCTATACATATACCCGAGGCCCCTCGCACCGCGTAGATGAGATATAGGTACGCCAGTGGTCTGCGCTATTTTACGCTGACGACTACTATGATTTACGCTATTTTACGCTGATTCACACGTAAGGAGTACTTTGTAACCTGTTGCTCAAGGGAGGAATCAGCAGCAATATTGAGAGTAACTCACAAAGAAGAGAACACCACTCATGACATTAATTTGCATTCTAATGAGTTCCCTGAAGTGAAAAATATTTCAGAGCTGTGATTTTAACTTGGTGGACCTACCTACACGTACATTATGAACATTATCACAGGTACTTCACTAAGAAATATCCCATATAACAAACTTATCCCAACCCCACTAGAATCCGGATTGCACATTGCACAACCCCAAAATAATCCTGGGATTGGTAAAACGGATTCTATCCGGGTAAAAATGCGATTGCAGTATCCTAGGACTCACCAAACCCGGACTACACGTACATTATGAACATTATCACAGGTACTTCACTAAGAAATATCCCATATAACAAAATTACCCCAACCCCCGCTAGAATCCGGGTTGCACAACCCCAAAATAATCCTGGGATTGGTAAAACTGATTCTATCCGGGTAAAAATGCGATTGCAGTATCCTAGGACTCACCAAACCCGATTCTATCTGATTTCTAGGTTTCTACCCTCCTCAGAAAATCTCAGCTGAGAATCTGGTTTCTACCCACATAGAATGCTGTGTCATTTTATTTTTAACGGATTTTATTTTGATTTAATAGAAATGAGAAAGCGTTTAGATATTCCCTCTGATTGAAGTGTGTAGCTAGGAACTTATCTTGTATAGCCTGATAAAGATAATAGGATGACATTAATTTGCATTCTAATGAGTTCCCTGAAGTGAAAAATATTTCAGAGCTGTGATTTTAACTTGGTGGACCTACCTACACGTAGATACATTATGAACATTATCACAGGTACATCACTAAGAAATATCCCATACAACAAACTTATCCCAACCCCGCTAGAATCCGGATTGCACATTGCACAACCCCAAAATAAACCTGGGATTGGTAAAACTGATTCTATCCGGGTTAAAACGCGATTGCAGTATCCTAGGACTAACCAAACTCGATTCTATCTGATTTCTAGGTTTCTACCCTCCTCAAAAAATCTCAGCTGAGAATCTGGTTTCTACCCACTTAGAATGCTGTGCCATTTTATTTTTAATGGATTTTATTTCGATTTAAGAGGAGTGAGAAAGTGTTTAGATATTCCCTCTGGTTGAAGTGTGTAGCTAGGAACTTATCTTGTATAGCCTGATAAAGATAATCCACTTTCACCTCCACCTCCATTTTCGTCTCCACTTTCACTTCCACCTCCACTTTCGCCTTCACTTTTACCTCCATCTCCACTTTCACCTCCACCTCCATTTTCACCTCCACCTCCACTTCCAATAGGTTAGGTTAGGTTAGGTTAATTCCTCTGTGGATAGACAGGCTAGGTGGCCATCCAGGATTCAGCACTTTTGCTGTAGGTATGTGATGACAATAATTCATTACCAAATAAATACCTAGACCATTTTGTAGACCTTCAGCTAAGAGTTGTACCTGTGGGTGTTCTGTCTAATATTACCATTCATAGTTATACAAGTGGACTAATATACTTTGACCCTGACATAACCTTATTCAGGTTACTACATATTTATCGACGAAGTAGGTAGCCATCAAAAGACTCTCAAAAGGGTGAAATTGCTATTCATTATAGGTACTCGTAATGTTAGAAGTTAGAAGCAAGGTTCGAAGTAGGTAGCCATCAAAAGACTCTCAAAAGGGTGAAATTGCTATTCATTATAGGTACTCGTAATGTTAGAAGTTAGAAGCAAGGTATGTAATTTGACCATTAGACTTACCTAGATTCACTCATATAGGGAAACCATGCCTGAGTATGTGATGCTGTGGAGATCTCATAATAATTACTATCTATGATAACCATAAAATAGTTATAGTACGCAAATAGGTACAGCGACAAATACTGCAACTGAGTTATTCGTTTTTAATTCAGAAGAATTTCAAGGATCTTCCTCGTTCCTTGGTTATGGTTATCGTTGAAATCTTTGCGGCAATGCTTCATATTTCCTCACATCTCATCTGCATTGGAACACATGGTCATCTTTTAGTTCGAGTTCAGTCAACGATAGCTTTACATCACTATATCGTCAGTAAATTTGAATAGGTTCCTTGTTACTCATTGTAGTCTCTCCTATCGCCTTGTATTCTCACACCTGTAACACATTTTGGTAATATCTTTACGTTTATTTCGTTAATGTCTTCGTCTATTCGTTGTTCATTCGAATAGATTACTCGGTTACCTATATTTTGTTTTGTGTCCAGTGCATAAATATTAATATTTAGATTTTGTTTTACACGCTTCAAAGTGACAGTTCGGAGTTGTACGTTATTTAGGTGACGGTGAAAAGGGGGGAAATGAGAAAAAAAAAAAAAAAAAAAAAAAAAAGCAAGCTCATTTTATTTTTCTAATAATTTCGTTTTCATTTCAGAATTCCCAACGCAAACTGTTCTCCATCATTGGAATCATTAAAGTGGTGAGTTATACCTATTCTCCTCAGCATATCAAATGATCAATTTGATGTTATTGTAGACTGTAATTCAATAAGTAGGTATATTAAGGAGAGTTGAATAAATAATGTAATGGAGCAGTTGCAAGTGGGTAACGTCAAAGCTCACGTAACGTCAAAGTTCACGATTTACCGGAATTCTTTTAATCGATTTATCTCGGGATCTAGAAGTCGTAGAAGAAAAAGAATAATTCCGTTGGTCCTCATTTTTCCTGCTCTATGACTTTGAAACATCACCCAAGTAAGCGCAACTGATCTATTAGGTAATTTTATTACTTTTATTGTCTTAATTTTAGGAATGGACAGATGAGTTCCTGGCATGGAACCCTGAAGACTATGGAGGTGTGACTGTCACTCAAGTTGATAGCAAACATATTTGGACACCTCCTCTTTATTATGAAGGGTGAGTGATTACTGATTATGATTATACATACCTATTAGTATTTTTTGAGAAAAGTAGACCTCACTCAGACTCCTTTGCCCAAGCTGAGACGGCCAAAAGTATTTTAGGTATTCTCTCAATACTAAGAACCCATGTTTTCTGTATGGCACATTGCATATTCACAGATACTGTACGGGGTTCATACAAATATGATCATCTTCATAATCTCTCTTGTCTACAAAATGTTTCCACAACTTTTACCTTCTAATGGTGATTAATACAACAAATATTTGTTCCTAGATAATTTTATGTAATAGGGAATTTTCAACCAAATTCCCCATGCGGATGAGCTGTTCATCTTGTAGGTAGGTACCTATTTTCTTTGCTCTTGTAATCCCTATTTATTTAGTCCCGCAGGAACCCCCTATAACACCATCTTCGGCAACACACTCACCGACATTCGATCTGACGGCAATGTCTCCTATATGAACTTTGTCACATTGAAGGCGATGTGTACCAGTCAATTATCACATTTCCCTAGGGATGAGCATGAGTGTCAGGTCACCATGGAAACATTTCACCATTTGAAACTGTTCTTGGTCAGCGAAGATGGGGTGAGTATAAAGCTGTGTCTAAACACTTTATCTTTCCTATTTTTTTTTCTTTTTTTTTAATTTTTAAACAAAGTTATATCAATAAAGAGAGCTCTATTTTACTGTTAGCCTGATGGAACTTCTTGTTCTTAGCTGACAGTCTCAAATTCTAAATGCAGAACTTTCATACTCTTAGCACCGAGGCACTCATTATTATAAGTAACAATTCATAAATACCTATGTGTAGTAAATATCTCTCTAAATGTGTAGGAACTCGAACTCTTTTGGAATTCACCTGTTCTAGCTGGCACCAAAATATAGAAAGTAATGCAAATAAAATCGACCTAATATCACCAAACAACCACGAAGGTAATAATTAGGTATGTTCAAGTAAGTATAGTTAGTAATCCGATAACATCTTATAAATTAAGTGCGAAAGTTATCTAATTAGATAGATATAATTAGGTATGTTCAAGTAAGTATAGTTAGTAATCCGATAACATCTTATAAATTAAGTGCGAAAGTTATCTAATTAGATAGATAGATGCATTCATCTGGTTCAAATATTTCGACAACAAGGACTTCTTGAAAGACGTAAGTTTCGTGGAATTTTAAGGCGCTATTTTTGAGTACATAGGTAGGTCCAAAGTAACCAAACTTCTTGATCAATATTAGATTGATGAATAACCAATAGATGATTCAAGAAGTATACCTAACATTTCTTCTTTGTCCTGTGGTCAGTTCAGAACGTTTTTGGTATACCCTGTAGGTACAGGGTGTTTTGTAATTGGCATCTGCATCAAGGAACTGATGGCGTCTATTTGAAACAGGGATCCGAAAATGACAACGAGAGGATAGAAGAATCGGGTCATGGAATTGGCAGCAATCCAAAGTGGTAGAAGTAACAAGAGAATCAATCCTGGAAATATCGAAATACATATATATGAGGAATGGCAAAGATCAGAATTCAAGTTCATCAAGATCAGAATTTATCACTCAAAAAGAGGCCACTTGGAAACCAGAATCAAAAGGGCTATTCCACTATGTGGATCTTGTAGCCCCATTTTAGTGATAATGTACATACATACGTATGTTTCCATTGTAGTACACAGCCCAACTCTATAAAATCCATATGAGACAGTGGGGACGCTTCAAAAGAGTCAACATTCGCAAGTATATGTAGCTGTATTGTTTTGTACAAAGCTTATGGTACTTGAGATCAATCAATGTGATTTCTCAATTTTTAGCCACCATGGTATCTTATGGCTTATGGCTAAAAATTGAGAAATCACATTGATCGCAAGTATAGGTTTTCATTTACCGATAGCTGGTAGATGGAACGCAATGATGTGTGTCCCTGTTTTCCTGCTGATGGCTACAGTCAGATAAATCAAAGTAATGGACAAGTCCTCAGTACCTGCTTCATATGACCTTGAAGAGGTATCAATCATTATCTTACTCGACTCTATTTCAAGATGATTCTTGGTGTATAGGCTCATGTCGAACGAGCTTTTGTTCACGTACTTTCCCTGAAAAGTTGACGATTTTTGAAAGAACAAGTGAGTTAGAAGTTTTAACTTGACGATTATTGAACATTAACTTAGTGAATTGTGATAAAACGTTGGACTTGTACCTACTTACTTACATAATTATATTATCTGGAACGCTTGTCAGGGAAGTCCTAACTTAACTTGACGATTATTGAACATTAACTTAGTGAATTGTGATAAAACGTTGGACTTGTACCTACTTACTTACATAATTATATTATCTGTAACGCTTGTCAGGGAAGTCCTAAGGTTGTAACATTAAAATTCAGCAAATGTTCTCTCCGGAAGGCAGGATGCTGAAATTTGTACGAACTTTTGCAAAGAATCTACCAAAATTGTAGGTATACTTGAGTGTATCTTAGATTAGACTTGATGAAATCCGCCATGTCCTACATATTGAAAGATGTCCTGCTTATAAATTCTCTGTACCTAGGTAATAATTATTTTGAATCTAATTAAATAATGTTACCTACCTTGTCCAAAATTTGGAACACCACTTCTTTCAATATGTCGGAAGGCAGGATGCTGAAATTTGTACGAACTTTTGCAAAGAATCTACCAAAATTGTAGGTATACTTGAGAATATCTTAGATTAGACTTGATGAAAACCGCCATGTCCTACATATTGAAAGATGTCCTGCTCATAAATTCTCTGTACCTAGGTAATAATTATTTTGAATCTGATTAAATAATGTTACCTACCTTGTCCAAAATTTGGAACACCACTTCCTTTTCAAAGTCATCGGACATGAGGACCGACCCACATTCGTATTTATCAAACGGAAACAGGGTCAGATCGCCTTCACAGATGCTATTCATATTGACCACATCACTGAAGACAATATTATGAAGGTAGCTAGGCTTATTATAACTAGTTACAACGAATAAATTTTTCATCAGTGGTGGTGTAAATTTTATTCTGTGAGGAAAATCTGCGAAGGCCATCACAAAATCACCGAGTCGTAGGTCAGGGATGCATGTTCAATGTACATTTTGTAAGTGGGTGTAATTTTTGCTTGTCATGCAAATATTACACAGTAGAACAGTTGCGCTTACTTGGGTGATGTTACTGAAGACAACTTTGCCCTCTGAGTTGACCTCCAACATGGAAACTCGGAACAGATCATCGGTCCCTTTCTGACCACCGAATCTGAAAGACAGTCATTTCCTGTCAGTATTAAGAAAAAAATAAAATGAAATTTTACTCGTACCTCGTTTATGGGCTTTATACACAGTGATGATTATGCTGTGTCCTGTGTCTGAAGACAATCCACAAAATGAAGACAGCATCATTTTTACTGTATGAGTTTAGTATCAGTTACCTACTGTTCTCCAGGTTCATGCACTGAAGGAAGGTTCGTTTGGTCGGTACCTATCCTAAAGGGTGGTCTTCTGGGCAATGGCGTGGTGCTGGCTCTGAGGAGAGACAGGTATAACTTGTCGCCAAATGGAGGATAAAACCCCAGTTTATACAGTCAGTATATTTACTCTAAACCTCACCGAAAAAGCTTACCGGTATGTGTAAGCGCTGGTGAACATCGGTGTCCAAATCTTCATCGCATCACCCTGCGTGAGGACAAGTTTGGAAATGTCTCCGAAGTCTTTGGGATTCCATTTCAAAAATGGATCCGTCCAATTCTGAAAAAAAAAGTCCATACATATAAAAAGTTCAATTATTCTAGAACACTATACACACGTTGCGAGTAGGTACTATCGAAAATAATGTCTGAAGACATCCTACTCAGGAACGCTGCAGACGTCCTACAACGGACAAAC
This sequence comes from Diaphorina citri, assembly GCF_000475195.1. NCBI lineage: Eukaryota > Metazoa > Arthropoda > Insecta > Hemiptera > Psyllidae > Diaphorina > Diaphorina citri. Next base: position 250,335 of record NW_007377452.1, on the reverse strand, counting down.
TCATGGTAATAATACACTAAGTACATCGTCAATTTAGTAATTTGGTGTGCATACAAGTAGAATCTAAATACTTTGGACTTACCATATCCATTATCATGTACAAGGACGCCTCTGAAGAAACATCTTGCTGGAACATAGATGAACAAAGGAAAATATTGATATTACCAGTGTGAAAATATCGATTAGAAATAATGAAAAAGTGCAAAGAAGTGACCTAATGCTGTGGTGCCCACAAATAGGTATTGTAAAAAAGCAAGAGTCTTCTCAGCTTCTACCATCCGTAGGTACGTATTCAACTATTCACCATCCCTACTATTATTCCTAAAGTAATATGAGTCTACTTTTTCTTCGCCTTTTCCCGTGTACATACGGGGTCGGCGTTTTTCGTCAGCCTCTCAATCAGCCCTAACTAGGGTTATTGCTTTGGGCTGACATATTTGTCAACCCAAAGTCAGCCTGAAGTAAAATGAGTAGACTTACGAAATAGATGTCCTTCAGTATGAAAGCTATATTAACTGTGAGACTTTTCTGATCTCCTTGCAAAGGGACAGCCTTCGGATTATAACCTTTGAATAGACACGTCTTTAGTTCTTGCCATGGGTTTGTCGTGTTAGCCTTTGATTTACACACGTCGTCACCGCGGACCTTTTTGAATTGGACAGAGCTGATGAGAACTGAAATTGTAAATGCAAAATGTAAATGTAAATGCAGTTTATTTGTGTTACAAATTCAAAAGATGACAAATAATCATAACACATAATATGTAGTTTATGGCCAACAGAAAAATGGTCTGCAGCTTTTCCCGCCACACACAGATCTCGTTTGAGTGTGAGTGGTTGGCATAAGGTTCTGTACCTCTGAAGATTGTACATACTCAGAAGCTCAGAACTTTATTTAGAACAAGAAATGTAACGGAAGCTAGGTGTAAAGTGTTTATAAAATACAAAGAGCAACGGAAAGCTGTTTTCTGGTTGCAAATGCATTTCCTTTCGGTAGCAGAAGCAGAAGGTATCTAACTAATGGATCAGATGGATCCACACTCTTTTTGCCATTTTCAGTTATCTACTACAGAAACATCATTCTCTTGTCGTTATTCATACTGGTGGAATCCTTTGTCTATCTACTACTCAGCGAGAATCCACTACATCTGTCAAATAGTTTGGATGATCTGTATTGCCAAATTGTTCAGCATGATGTTTAGAACAAGAAATGTAAAATGGATAACGGTGTAACGGAAGCGAGGTGTAAAGTGTTTATAAAATACAAAGAGCAACGGAAAGCTGTGTTTCTGGTTGCAAATGCATTTCCTTTCGGTAGCAGAAGCAGAAGGTATCTAACTAATGGATCAGATGAAGACAATTTCAAAGTGTTCGTAATACCTCTTGGTTTTAGAGGAAAGATTTGAAAGTTTTCGGGAGAACATTATCAAATATTCTGTCTTGTGCTTCAGATTATTTCTAATTATTACGAAAACAAGGTTTTTAAAGGAACTTTGCAGGTAAAGTGCTTCTTGTACTTTTCCCAATAGACCAAACGTTGTAAGTTTCGCAGAACGGCTGAAAACCATAGACACTAATAAAGAAAGTTTGATTTAACATAACCTACCTACGCATAAAATTGGTACTTGCTTAGAAGCTATTATGTAAGAGAGAGGTAGGTACATAAAGAAAGTTTGATTTAACATAACCTACCTACGCATAAAATTGGTACTTGCTTAGAAGCTATTATGTAAGAGAGAGGTAGGTACATATTTTCAGTCAATAGATATAAGATGTGATCCCTTTGAGGAATCTAGGACGCGTTTCGTTCCTCCTGGAACACATCAACTAAAAAGTTTTCATTTAATCATTTTTTTTGTAATTTAGAATACTAGACTCCCGTAGTCCAGAAATTGGAAGAGTTTCTGATTAAAAATTCAAGAACATTTTCATGTTTCACATTACAATGTAAATAAACATGAGATCTTATGTTTCACTTGGAGCGAAACTCAAGTTTCCGGCATTTCGAAAAAAGAAGAAGAAAAAATGTAGAATGATGTTACAATTCCCTTTCCTTCTCTTCGGTCGTCTCTTTTTTTGTAATATTTTTCTGTTATTATTTTCTTTCGTTTTTTTACATCTTCGTTTTCATTTTTAATTTATTTTTCTTCTTTTGCTGAGCCAGTAGGAAAAATTAAAGCCTTCCGGCCGTTTCACTTGGCAAAGGATTATTTTCTATCGTTACAGAAGAATAGAGGACTATAAACGAATCTCTGATGGGGTCTTCCAGTTCGAACAAGAGGCACACATTTCAAGATTTCATGCAAGTGGTGGACACCTTCCTGTTTTATCTGATCATCCTAGTCATGAGTGTATTCTACCTCCAACTTTTATTTGGCTGAAACAGAACACGTTTTTTTTTTCTTTTTAATTACGAGGTGCGTCAACATAAGATAGAGAGATCTATGATAATACATGCACTGCAGAACTAAGTTAGTGCTTTTGACATTTTTTTGACTCCCTATGACTTCAGGTGACTTGATGGTAGTGTGTTTCTATACCATTAGAAGCGACGCGACGTCTGGCCTCTATTTCAAGAAACGAATCTCTGATGGGGTCTTCCAGTTCGAACAAGAGGCACACATTTCAAGATTTCATGCAAGTGGTGGACACCTTCCTGTTTTATGTGATCATCCTAGTCATGAGTGTATTCTACCTCCAACTTTTATTTGGCTGAAACAGATCACGTTTTTTTTTTCTTTTTAATTACGAGGTGCGTCAACATAAGATAGAGAGATCTATGATAATACATGTACTGCAGAACTAAGTTAGTGCTTTTGACAATTTTTTGACTCCCTATGACTTCACGTGACTTGATGGTAGTGTGTTTCTATACCATTAAAAGCTACGCGACGTCTGGCCTCTATTTCAAGTACCTATATGGTACACACTATTTTTCCATAGAAACCGCTTTTGCACCATTTATCTGTCTGCCAATTTTCTTTTCATGACGACGAAAAAATAATATTTTACCGGAGCAATGACTACAACATTTTACAATACTTGGTCTTCAAGATGTTTGGTGCCATTTTTTGGGCTACTAGGTAAGTCTAACTTGCTTGTTATGTATTTATAGGTGTACATAATAATGTACCTTTACATATTTAGGTACTGGATGACATAACTTGATGCTTGATGTCCTCTGCTTTGGTATATTCCAGGCGTTGTAATGCAACTTCCGTCGACTACAGTGGCGACTGCAGACTGCACCAAAAACTACATGGAAAATACACAACTGAGACTGGAGAAATGCATTTTGGAGAACTACAAAAGCAACATTAGACCCACCCTTTATATGGATAATTATACAAATATTCACTTTGAATTTGCCGCCATGGAAGTTCGATTTGTAAGTGCTAATAGACCATAATTATGAAGATCTACCTACTTATTTGTAGTACCTTTAGACTAGATCACCTAAATAGGTGTAATAGGTATTATTTTGGATACAAACTTAATTTGGGGAATAGTGGGAAATTAGCAAAAAAAAAAAAAAAAAAAAAAAAAAAAAACCCGCAAGCTCATTTTATTTTTCCTAATAATTTCGTTTTCATTTCAGAATTCCCAACGTAAACTGTTCTCCATCATTGGAATCATTAAAGTGGTGAGTTATACCTATTCTCCTCAGCATATCAAATGATCAATTTGATGTTATTGTAGACTGTAATTCAATAAGTAGTATATTAAGGAGAGTTGGAATAAATAATGTAATGGAGCAGTTGCAAGTGGGTAACGTCAAAGCTCACGTCGTAAGTGCGTCAAAGTTCACGATTTACCGGAATTTTTTTAATCGATTTATCTCGGTGATCATAGAAGTCGTAGAAGAAAAGAGAATAATTCCGTTGGTCCTCATTTTTCCTGCTCTATGAATTGAAACATCGGCCAAAGTAAGCGCAACTGATCCATTAGGTTAGCATGGTTTATTACTTTTATTGTCTCTAATTTTTAGGAAGTGGACCAGATGAGTTTCCCTGGCATGGAAGCCCTGAAGACTGCGTATGGAGGTGTGACTGTCAGCTCAAGTTTGATAGCAAAGACATATTCTGGACACCTCCTCTTATTATAGAGGGTGGTGAGTACTAAGTTGGAGGTAGTACAGGTACGCTAGAGGTTAGGGTATTTTTGAGGAAAAGGAGACCGTCATCAGGACTCCTTGCGCGCAAGGCTGAGCGGCCCAAAAGTGAGGGTGGAGGTTAGGTAGTGTG
>NW_007377452.1:213898-245819 GCF_000475195.1 Diaphorina citri | reverse complement strand
TCATATAGGGAAACCATGCCTGAGTATGTGATGCTGTGGAGATCTCATAATAATTACTATATGTATATATCTATGATAACCATAAAATAGTTATAGTACGCAAATAGGTACAGCGACAAATACTGCAACTGAGTTATTCGTTTTTAATTCAGAAGAATTTCAAGGATCTTCCTCGTTCCTTGGTTATGGTTATCGTTGAAATCTTTGCGGCAATGCTTCATATTTCCTCACATCTCATCTGCATTGGAACACATGGTCATCTTTTAGTTCGAGTTCAGCCAACGATAGCTTTACATCACTATATCGTCAGTAAATTTGAATAGGTTCCTTGTTACTCATTGTAGTCTGTCCTATCGCCTTGTATTCTCACACCTGTAACACATTTTGGTAATATCTTTACGTTTATTTCGTTAATGTCTTCGTCTATTCGTTGTTCATTCGAATAGATTACTCGGTTACCTATATTTTGTTTTGTGTCCTGCATTGGAACACATGGTCATCTTTTAGTTCGAGTTCAGCCAACGATAGCTTTACATCACTATATCGTCAGTAAATTTGAATAGGTTTCTTGTTACTCATTGTAGTCTCTCCTATCGCCTTGTATTCTCACACCTGTAACACATTTTGGTAATATCTTTACTTTTATTTCGTTAATGTCTTCGTCTATTCGTTGTTCATTCGAATAGATTACTCGGTTACCTATATTTTGTTTTGTGTTCAGTGCATAAATATTAATATTTAGATTTTGTTTTACACGCTTCAAAGTGACAGTTCGGAGTTGTACGTTATTTAGGTGACGGTGATTATCTTCAGTGAAGGGTGATGTAGTGTAGGTGTAAGGTAACTAAAATATACCTACTATCTACCTAGTTATTTTCATGTTGAGTCGTTTAGTGTTGTGTTTCTTTAAAATTTCGAGATAATTATTTGCAATTTTTACTCGGTTACCAAACTTCATTATCTGATAATACTGTCATACAAGTAGTGTTGTGTTCCCAATGCCCATCCTAATCCTTTACCTTCAAAGGTGTGTATCTAAATTCGATAGTAAAGGTATTACCTCATACTCACAATAAAAATACCCACCTACTTCGAATTTGCAGAATGCCACCACTACCTATAATAATAATATTACCTAAGAATAAATAGATCATAACTTTTATTTATAAATATTCTCCTGCATTGAGCGCCAAAATTTCATTTTTTTTTTTTTTTTTTAATTAATGCATTCATGAAAAATAGTTCAGCAAAAATGCTACAATGATTATTTTTAGGGTACTTATGTACATAGGTATAGATAGGTACGTATCTCAATGATATTTTGGTAGGTAGGTACCTATTATGTACCGGCATAGTCTACCAATATTATTACTAGATACCTCCGTAAACCTCCATCAAGGTTTCAAAAAAAGCCTATTATATTCGCAAAACTCATGGCTTTAAATAACTAATTGAGACCAGTAACCCACTCGTCGATGTCAGTAGGTTAAAATAACACTTTAAGTATTCTTGTCATGATTCTCATAGCAATTAAAAGTTCAAAGTTAGACCAGACCAGACAGTATGTGTATTAGGTAACATAACCTGAATAAAGTAGGTAACTCACATGTTTGTTATGAAAAAAAGTTTACGAAACTGGTATGAAGCACGATTCTCAATTGGACAGCATTAAGCAGAAAAGAACCACCCATACATCAATTCCCCTTAGGGATGGTTCTTTTCTGCTTAAAATATATCTATAACCTGCAATATCGCAATGTGATAGGTACCTAGGTACCTACTTGTGATAGGACAAATTGCTGATTACAGTGATTCTGATTAGAGATCATGTAGGTACTCGTATGTAATAAACTGAATAGCTTTTCAAATGTTTTGTCATTTTTGACCGGCTACAAATTTTCGCTTCTCAATAAATTATTTTTCTTCGTTGTAATTTTAAAGTGTTCCATTGTTATTGTAATAATTTGACCCCTGGCCGTTTCTATTCTATTCTATTCTCCCTTTGAAGTCTACATATTGTCTATGTCCATACATCCGTGTGTATTAGCTATCCCTATATATACTCTTAATTATTTGCTCCCAAGTTTGGTTGGGATACAGGACCAGAGTGCAAATGGAACCAATCAACTAAATGGACATAATACCGTTTTAACAAAGTAAACAACCGCTGGTAGTGATGGTCAACTTGGCTTGGTTCTTCTACTTGTTTTGCCTGACATCTGGTCAATACACCAACTACTACAACCCTTTCTACCAGTGGTAAGTACTGATAGCATCGATGATCTGTTCCCTTCAAATTAGTCGCGTATGCAATATGCACTGCTTAAAATTTAGTGAAAGCGCTATAGTTGCCTTCACACATTATTATTTATTTTTTTTAAAAAACCAGCGGCGATAGCACCTTGCGGTCGTGGTTATGTACCGGGTTGAGATAGGCAAGGTTGGTAAACTTGCCTTGTTTTTAAGTTACCACTCCCATGCCAAACTGTAGAAACAATATCTTCTCTCACCTAGTACTGTCTCAGCTCAACCCGGCACATAACCACAACCTGAAAGCACCAGTTCTGCATGGATCACTGAAGTTGAGCACGGTTGCGCGTGGTTAGTACCCGGATGGGTGACCATCTAGCCAATAGCGTGCTGCTAGCTTTTAAAAAAAAGTTATTGGAGTCAGAGAAAGTGAGAAAGTAAAAAAGTTAATCAGTTTTTTTGTACTTTTACAGGTTTTTACCGCAACAAACGACGGTGAGAGAAGTGAGGCAGTGGCCTTTGTTGGAATTAGCTCTTAATCCCAATAACAATGGACAGGGATTTGGATATTATGAGCCGGAGAATGCAGTGCCCAAGGAACAATTCCATGTTTACTGGAATGTCCCCACATTCCAATGTCATCAGTACGGGTTGAACTTCTCTGAAGTCAGGCGATGGGGTATCATTGAGAACGAGAATGGGAACTTCAGAGGCAACGAAATAGCACTTCTGTATGATCCAGGTGTCTTCCCAGCACTCCTTAGAGCAGGTGGTGGAGATTTCGTTAAGAGGAATGGAGGAGTGCCTCAAGAAGGAGATTTGACACAACACATGCAAACCTTAGAAGCCCATGTTGTGGGAAAACTCATTCCTGATCCGGCTTTTTCCGGTGAGCTTTATTTTATCTCATTTATAGACCACCAACTGACTGCTAAATTCAAATCGGTACGAGCACGAGTGTCTTTGTCCACAAGTATAAAGTCTTGAAGGAAACCCTGTGTAGATAAATACGAGTAGGTACTTCTTTTGATGGATATTGAAATTTGTTGTTCTTGTCACTTCCAGGATTGGGTATCATTGACTTTGGAGATTTGACACAACACATGCAAACCTTAGAAGCCCATGTTGTGGGAAAACTCATTCCTGATCCGGCTTTTTCCGGTGAGCTTTATTCTATCTCATTTATAGACCACCAACTGACTGCTAAATTAAAATCGGTACGAGCACGAGTGTCTTTGTCCACAAGTAAAAAGTCTTGAAGGAAACCCTGTGTAAATAAATACGAGTAGGTACTTCTTTTGATGGATATTGAAATATGTTGTTCTTGTCACTTCCAGGATTGGGTATCATTGACTTCGAACATTGGAGACCCGTGTTTGAAGAAAACTTTGGCTCCCTGGACGAGTACAGAAAATTGTCCCGAAGAATTGAGAGAGGAAGGCATCCACTTTGGACCTACTCCGCCGTCAATCAAGAAGTAAGTCTCAAAGTTTAATCAGCTCAAGAGGTCCGTCGGTGTAGTTTGTCTTGAAAAAAAAAGGAAGTTTTCTATAAATGGGTCGTATTTGTGGAAGCATATGGCATACCTATACAGTCACCTCATTCAAAATGAAATGGAAGAATATTAAACTGAAATTGATTCATTCTTTCGTGTTCTATTCCTCAAACTTACAGGCTAGCGTTCGGTTTGAACAAGCGGCAAAAGACTTCATGTTCAGCAGTCTGGTTTTATTGAGAAAACTGCGACCCAAAGCGAAATGGGGTTACTACGGATTTCCATTGTGTTTCAATTATACGCCGCGAAATCAGAAACCTCAGTGTACACCGTCTGTCCGAGATAACAATGATAGGTGAGTGAATAGAAAGTTACAGAGCTACGCAACGAAGTTAATGGTCAATATCTTGTTCAAACATGGCTAAGCCAATAGAGTGTTAAACTTAAATAAATTTTGGGACTTTGGGTTAAACATATCTAACTTTCTTCTGGAATTTTTGTCCACCACACGTAAAAATTTCCCTCATCCTCTGTTGTTGAAAAACATGAGATACCTAAATACAGGGTGCAAAACTGGAATAATAGGTCTCTTATAATAACACACCATGTGTTTTTTTCAAAACCAATTTGAAATGTAAAATGTAAATGTACATTTTACATTTTGCATTTTCCATTTTGCATTTTGCGGTTTGCACATCTCTGATAATAACACACCATGTGTTTCATAGGAACCATTGGCTGTTCTCAGCCAGTACAAGTCTCTATCCATCTCTGTACGTGAAGCAGGCAAATATGACGGAGTTTGACAGGATGAGGTTCATGCAAGGACGTTTGGACGAGACAAACAGAATCAAGGCGGGAAAACCGGTTTATCCATTCATCTGGCTTCAAAGTGACAGTTCGGAGTTGTACGTTATTTAGGTGACGGTGATTATCTTCAGTGAAGGGTGATGTAGTGTAGGTGTAAGGTAAATAAAATATACTATCTAGTTATTTTCATGTTGAGTCGTTTAGTGTTGTTGTGTTTCTTTAAAATTTCGAGATAATTATTTGCAATTTTCACTCGGTTACTTCATTATCTGATAATACTGTCATACAAGTGTTGTGTTCCCATGCAATACCCATCCTAATCCTTTACCTTCAAAGGTGTGTACATTCATCTGGTTCAAATATTTCGACAACAAGGACTTCTTGAAAGACGTAAGTTTCGTGGAATTTTAAGGCGCTATTTTTGAGTACATCTGTAGATCCAAAGTAACCAAACTTCTTGATCAATATTAGATTGATGAATAACCAATAGATGATTCAAGAGCTCTTTGTTTTAGTGTGAGATGTACAATCCTTTCGTTACCTTATCTTCATGGTTACTTTTCAAGAGTGTAAGTACCTAGGTACTATGGTTTCGGGTGTAAGAGGGGTTCTATTTGATGTTAACCAACAATTAAATAGGTATCCTGTCCGTCTTTTATATAAGCGATTCTAATAGTGAAATATTTTTTCAATTATTTTCCAGTCTGACATGATAAATGCACTGATTATACCCAAGAAGATGGGCACAAATGGCGTCATCATCTGGGGGTCTTCTCACGACGTCAACACAGAACGGAAATGTCGCTCGTTGCTCAATTATCTGCACAACACCCTTGGACCTGCCGTCAAAACGGTCCGCAGGACACCCAAGATGTATTTGGATGATAGTATTGACAACATAATTAGTATTTATACAGCTGACGATGTTCCCTTTATTAGTAAGTACAAACAAGTATGAAGTCCTATTTGTACTTATGATCTGATTTGTTATGTTTTAGCAATAGGCTCCGAAGCCGAGCCGGCTTCGTGAGAGGTATTGAGGAGCTGGTTGAAATCCTAACAAAGAAAGCTGGTGAAAAACCTTATATGACCTTGGACATAGCAAGGATGGTTCCTCAAGCTGTGTCCACACACATAGTCGATGGGCGTCGATCGACATCGATTGACGGTGGGTCGACGAGGTCAATCAATGTTGTTGAGGAAGTGTGGAAGGTTTCAGTCGACATCGATCGATGGCCGTCGAATATGTGTGGATACAGCTTTACATGTGAGGGCATACCAAAATTGACCAAAATTTGGACGTATGTAAATCTGTTCCTCAGTTGGAATTGGAGCCCTCGCCTTTCTGCTTACTGGGGGGAGCGCCTTACCAACTCGTACAGTCATGTCTTCTAAAATCTGAAAAAGTGCTTGCAAATCTTATAATCGCAGATCTAACCTACTTCTCAGTCTGAGTGTTTCATCTAACGCCCGTCTGGCTTTGCCTCTGTGGTGAGCATAATCGATGAGACCTCCCTCGACCTGAAAGGAACAAATTGCTTGGTAACTTAACGAAAGAATGAAAATGAGTTTGAACGTTTGGAGATTTCTGACCCCATAGTAAAATCGTTCTAAACATTGTTACTGTACCTATGTTCGTATACATAGGTACATTATTCTTGGAGATATTCAGATTCTTCTCCACATAGGCCTCTTCTTTTCTGTGTCCATTATTACTTTGATCCTACTTAAGATAGGTACCTACAGTACAGCGTCACTGATATTTACGGGATGATTCCAACTATCACGGCCAAAATACGACGCAACACCTCTAGGTTTTCATCCATCTATTTGAAAGCACTCAGTAAGTACCTGATCAAGTAGGTAGGTATTACCTATTTCTCAAAAAGGTAGGTCCGCCACTTGGCGTTCAGTGGGCAGTATTCCTACAAAGAGTACCTAAACAGTGCCTATAATAAGGGACTTTGAGAGTTTGGAAAAAGGTTGGTTAGCCGCGATTATGAATTTCAAAGTTTTCGGATCCAATCGATTTCACTTTACATTCTAGGTTTTCATCCATCTATTTGAAAGCACTCAGTAAGTACCTGATCAAGTAGGTATTACCTATTTCTCAAAAAGGTAGGTCCGCCATTCGGCATTCAGTGGGCAGTATTCCTGCAAAGAGTAAACAGTACCTATACCTCTAGGTTTTCATCCATCTATTTGAAAGCACTCAGTAAGTACCTGATCAAGTAGGTATTACCTATTTCTCAAAAAGGTAGGTCCGCCACTTGGCATTCAGTGGGCAGTATTCCTACAAAGAGTTAACACTGTTAACAGTGCCTATACCAGTAGATAAGTCCCTATAACATTTATATTTGTAAATGGCCTGACTTCTGAATGACTTAATTAACAATTTGATTCCTCTTCATTTTGACAGCTATCGGCCTACTGGTTCTGGTTCCCTTACTTGTTCCTGTAACAAGTGTTCCACGAATGGTAGTGCCTCTGATTACGTTCTTTGGAAGTCTCTATTCCATCGATAGTATTGACAACATAATTAGTATTTATACAGCTGACGATGTTCCCTTTATTAGTAAGTACAAACAAGTATGAAGTCCTATTTGTATGATCTGATTTGTTATGTTTTAGCAATAGGCTAGGCCGATCCGAAGCCGAGCCGGCTTCGTGAGAGGTATTGAGGAGCTGGTTGAAATCCTAGCAAAGAAAGCTGGTGAAAAACCTTATATGACCTTGGACATAGCAAGGATTGTTCCTCGAGCTGTGTCCACACACATAGTCGATGGGCGTCGATTGACGGTGGGTCGAAGGGGTCAATCCATGTTGTTGAGGAAGTGTGGAAGGTTTCAGTCGACATCGATCGATGGTCGTCGAATATGTGTGGACACAGCTTTACATGTGAGGGCATACCTTCTTATGATCTGAAAAAGTGCTTGCAAATCTTATAATCGCGATCGATCGATGGTCGTCGAATATGTGTGGACACAGCTTTACATGTGAGGGCATACCAAAATTGACCAAAATTTGGATGTATGTAAATCTGTTCCTCAGTTGGGATTGGAACCCTCGCCTTTCTGCTTACTGGGGGGAGCACCTTACCAACTCGTACAGTCATGTCTTCTTAGATCTGAAAAAGTGCTTGCAAATCTTATAATCGCAGATCTAACCTACTTTTATTGTTTTATCTTCCAATCCACACTCTTTTTGCCATTTTCAGTTATCTACTACAGAAACATCATTCTCTTGTCGTTATTCATACTGGTGGAATCCTTTGTCTATGTACTGCTCAGCGAGAATCCACTATATCTGTCAAATAGTTTGGATGATCTGTATTGCCAAATTGTTCAGCATGATGTTTATGGCTATCTTTCAATCATCAGCAGTCTTTCCAATAGACCAAACGTTGTAAGTTTCGCAGAACGGCTGAAAACCATAGACACTAATAAAGAAAGTTTGATTTAACATAACCTACCTACACATAAAATTGGTAGGTACTTGCTTAGAAGCTATTATGTAAGAGAGAGGTAGGTACATATTTTCAGTCAATAGATATAAGATGTGATCCCTTTGAGGAATCTAGGACGCGTTTCGTTCCTCCTGGAACACATCAACTAAAAAGTTTTCATTTAATCATTTTGAAGTTTGTTACAAATTGAACACACCACAGATGAAACTTCTTCATGATGTTGTCTCATTTTCTTCCTCCAGGAAAACGAATCTCTGATGGGGTCTTCCAGTTCGAACAAGAGGCACACATTTCAAGATTTCATGCAAGTGGTGGACACCTTCCTGTTTTATCTGATCATCCTAGTCATGAGTGTATTCTACCTCCAACTTTTATTTGGCTGAAACAGATCACGTTTTTTTTTTTTTTAATTACGAGGTGCGTCAACATAAGATAGAGAGATCTATGATAATACATGCACTGCAGAACTAAGTTAGTGCTTTTTGACATTTTTTGGACTCCCTATGACTTCACGTGACTTGATGGTAGGTGTGTTTTCCTATACCAAGCGACGCGACGTCTGGCCTCTATTTCAAGTATGTACTTATATTTATCTCCACTATGTGTATAATATAAATCCGCAAAGGAAATAGTGGATTTGTGGATTATTTCGGCTTGTCCTTGGTACATCACGTCATGTCATGTAATGTCATGTCGCGTCAGTGCGTAGCTATAATTCTACAAACATGACAAACAACGCATTGTCCTATTTCCTTAATAGCTAGCTTCCTCTGATAAAACAGACCTCCCTGTATTTTGCATTTATGATGAGCTACAATCATCAAGGTTAAGTAGGTACTAATTTCATTTTATGTGTTTAACGTTTAACTTCACTGTATAACTTTTAAGGTTTTTGATGACGGGGGTTTCACCCCCTATACGCGGTGACAAGCCACCTACTCTGACACTCACAGTAACCTCATCCAGCCAGAGTGGGAAAGGGAAAAGTGAGCAGCCCGCGATTGCCCAGATGGTCACCCATCCGAATACCAACCACTTGCAACGTTACTTACCTTCAGTGAACCATTGGGGACCCGGGCATTCAACGTGCTCTCGCCGCTATATATTAATTCATTTCAACCACCCTGTATTTCTACTGATAGCTGCCATTATCACCCTAACAACTTAGCCATGCATTGTCTACAACTGTGAACAATAGTCCTAGTGCCAAACAATTTGCCCGAGGATTAATACCTACTCTAATATAATTTATTACCTTGATATTGATAAAATGAAAATGGTAAACAAAATGGACAAGTCATTGTGTTTTGCATTTCGAGGTGAGGTGTTTTCAGGTCCCCATACTGCCTTGATTTGGTGGGACGTTGTGGATTTTCTTATCGTTCAACGCAAAAGCTTCAAATCTCGACCCTTCATCGATAAGTCCATTGCAGTTTTCATTATAATATTGAGTTAATAGCAATAAGAGATAAGATTGAGCTCTACTTATTCAATTATTGAATATCAATTTAAGGCAGGCACATAGGTCACTACTTATAGAAAGCGATAAGATTGAGCTCTACTTATTCAATTATTGAATATCAATTTAAGGCAGGCACATAGGTCACTACTTATAGAAAGCAATGCAAATAATATCGACCTAACCTAATATCACCAAACAACCACGAAGGTAATAATTACCTATGTTCAAGTAAGTATAGTTATAGTAATCCGATAAGATCTTATAAATTAAGTGCGAAAGTTATCTAATTAGATAAATAGATAGATAAGGTAAATAAGAAATTGGAATTCTGTGGATAGACAGGCTAGGTGGCCATCCAGGATTCAGCACTTTTGCTGTAGGTATGTGATGACAATAATTCATTACCAAATAAATAGACCATTTTGTAGACCTTCAGCTAAGAGTTGTACCTGTGGGTGTTCTGTCTAATATTACCATTCATAGTTATACACGTGGACTAATATACTTTGACCCTGACATAACCTTATTCAGGTTACTATATTTATCGACCAAGTAGGTAGCCATCAAAAGACTCTTAAGGGTGAAATTGCTATTCATTATACTCGTAATGTTAGAAGTTAGAAGCAAGGTATGTAATTTGACCATTAGACTTACCTATCCACTCATATAGGGAAACCATGCCTGAGTATGTGATGCTGTGGAGATCTCATAATAATTACTATATGTATATATCTATGAGACTTACCTATCCACTCATATAGGGAAACCATGCCTGAGTATGTGATGCTGTGGAGATCTCATAATAATTACTATATCTATGATAACCATAAAATAGTTATAGTACGCAAATAGGTACAGCGACAAATACTGCAACTGAGTTATTCGTTTTTAATTCAGAAGAATTTCAAGGATCTTCCTCGTTCCTTGGTTATGGTTATCGTTGAAATCTTTGCGGCAATGCTTCATATTTCCTCACATCTCATCTGCATTGGAACACATGGTCATCTTTTAGTTCGAGTTCAGTCAACGATAGCTTTACATCACTATATCGTCAGTAAATTTGAATAGGTTCCTTGTTACTCATTGTAGTCTCTCCTATCGCCTTGTATTCTCACACCTGTAACACATTTTGGTAATATCTTTACGTTTATTTCGTTAATGTCTTCGTCTATTCGTTGTTCATTCGAATAGATTACTCGGTTACCTATATTTTGTTTTGTGTCCAGTGCATAAATATTAATATTTAGATTTTGTTTTACACGCTTCAAAGTGACAGTTCGGAGTTGTACGTTATTTAGGTGACGGTGATTATCTTCAGTGAAGGGTGATGTAGTGTAGGTGTAAGGTAAATAAAATATACTATCTAGTTATTTTCATGTTGAGTCGTTTAGTGTTGTTGTGTTTCTTTAAAATTTCGAGATAATTATTTGCAATTTTTACTCGGTTACCAAACTTCATTATCTGATAATACTGTCATACAAGTGTTGTGTTCCCATGCAATACCCATCCTAAACCAAATTCCCCATGAGGATTAGCTATTCATCTTGTAGGTAGGTACGTACCTATTTTCTTTGCTCTTGTAATCCCTATTTATTTAGTCCCGCAGGAACGCCCTATAACACCATCTTCGGCAACACACTCACCGACATTCGATCTGACGGCAATGTCTCCTATATGAACTTTGTCACGTTGAAGGCGATGTGTACCAGTCAATTATCACATTTTCCTAGGGATGAGCATGAGTGTCAGGTCACCATGGAAACATTTCACCATTTGAAACTGTTCTTGGTCAGCGAAGATGGGGTGAGTATAAAGCTGTGTCTAAACTTTATCTTTCCTATTTTTTTTTCTTTTTTTTTTTAATTTTTAAACAAAGTTATATCAATAAAGAGAGCTCTATTTTACTGTTAGCCTGATGGAACTTTTTGTTCTTAGCTGACAGTCTCAAATTCTAAATGCAGAACTTTCATACTCTTAGCACCGAGTCACTCATTATTATAAGTAACAATTCATAAATATGTGTAGTAAATATCTCTCTAAGTGTGTAGGAACTCTTTTGGAATTCACCTGTTCTAGCTGGCACCAAAGACTAGATACCTCCGTAAACCTCCATCAAGGTTTCAAAAAAAGCCTATTATATTCGCAAAACTCATGGCTTTAAATAACTAATTGAGACCAGTAACCCACTCGTCGATGTCAGTAGGTTAAAATAACACTTTAAGTATTCTTGTCATGATTCTCATAGCAATTAAAAGTTCAAAGTTAGACCAGACCAGACAGTATGTGTATTAGGTAACATAACCTGAATAAAGTAGGTAACTCACATGTTTGTTATGAAAAAAAGTTTACGAAACTGGTATGAAGCACGATTCTCAATTGGACAGCATTAAGCAGAAAAGAACCACCCATACATCAATTCCCCTTAGGGATGGTTCTTTTCTGCTTAAAATATATCTATAACCTGCAATATCGCAATGTGATAGGTACCTAGGTACCTACTTGTGATAGGACAAATTGCTGATTACAGTGATTCTGATTAGAGATCATGTAGGTACTCGTATGTAATAAACTGAATAGCTTTTCAAATGTTTTGTCATTTTTGACCGGCTACAAATTTTCGCTTCTCAATAAATTATTTTTCTTCGTTGTAATTTTAAAGTGTTCCATTGTTATTGTAATAATTTGACCCCTGGCCGTTTCTATTCTATTCTATTCTCCCTTTGAAGTCTACATATTGTCTATGTCCATACATCCGTGTGTATTAGCTATCCCTATATATACTCTTAATTATTTGCTCCCAAGTTTGGTTGGGATACAGGACCAGAGTGCAAATGGAACCAATCAACTAAATGGACATAATACCGTTTTAACAAAGTAAACAACCGCTGGTAGTGATGGTCAACTTGGCTTGGTTCTTCTACTTGTTTTGCCTGACATCTGGTCAATACACCAACTACTACAACCCTTTCTACCAGTGGTAAGTACTGATAGCATCGATGATCTGTTCTATAGATACTTTTTTTTTCAGCTTTTGGTTCCTTCGATAAGCCATCTTTCAAAATGACTAAACATTTTATTTGAGGTAAAACGTTGTTAAAAAGTTTTGTCTAAAAGCAAAGACTTTGAGAATTTCTAATCACTTTGCCAGCACAAAATGTAAACCTTACACTAATACCTCACCCTAAAGGGATATTGGGAATTTGTTTTATCTGTAGTCTGTACTGTGTTGCCACTTCAAAATAATAAACCAGACAATTTCAAAGTGTTCGTAATACCTTTTGGTTTTAAAGAGAAAAGATTTGAAAGTTTTCGGGAGAACCTTATCAAATATTCTGTCTTGTGCTTCAGATTATTTCTAATTATTACGATTACAAGGTTTTTAAAGGAACTTTGCAGGTAAAGTGCTTCTTGTACTTTTAGTATTTGGATAGTTTGATAAGTTCCTCAGAGTTTCGTCCTGAACCTGAGTATGAAGTGTTGTCTGATTGGTAGACTAAAGAATTTCAGTCCCCTAAATCACCAAAGTATGGAAAAGTATTTTACAAGTGTAATAGCCAATGGAAAAGCAGAATTTTGAATTTGGACGAATCATATTGAAATATGGCATTGTAAATACTTTTCCATACTTTGGTGATTTAGGGCACAGATCTGCTAAAGCGGCTTTGGAATCGTTGTTCAGCAAGAGTTCCTACTCGGATAGAGGAAGGGATTTAGTATTTGGATAGTTTGATAAGTTCCTCAGAGTTTCGTCCTGAACCTGAGTATGAAGTGTTGTCTGATTGGTAGACTAAAGAATTTCAGATCTGCTAAAGGGGCTTTGGAATCGTTGTTCAGCAAGAGTTCCTACTCGGATAGAGGAAGGGATTTGGATTGAGTTAAGGATGTAAAAGTTGTCACAAATGTGGCTCGATTAACAAATTATGCTCTGAATTGATGGGAACCCAGAACTTCTGGATTGCGGTACAGAAGGTCTGGTTGCGTTCACCTTGTTAACAACTGAGCAGATACTGAGGTCAATCGTCAGTCCAGATTTCTATTTAGAAGGAAAGTACAAAACGTTGTGATTATTTTATTTGTTGTTTTACCGTGTTTTAGTTACCATTAGATGTTAGAAATCGTTGACAAGTATTTTATTCATTTCAATAATCAAAATAAAATAGCTAATATCAAATAGACCTTGATTATTATCATTATTACCTATTATACATTATGTATTCCTAGCTTTTATTATTTACAAATACTTTGGAGGGAAATATAAAAGATGACATACTTAGGTATTCATGAACACTTACCTACGTACAAAAAAATGATCTAAAACGATCAAATTATACAGTAAAAAATACCTCTTGGTAGACTTGGTAGCCTGTTCATAATAACAGACACAATACAATGAAACAATGATCACAAAGGTACTCTAAGGTCATGAGAAGACAAAACGTTTTTGAAACACCAATAAGCTAATGGCCACTGATAAAATGAAGAGGAGCGAACTACTTTTGATGCAGGCATTTGAATAAGGGCCGATTTTGGCAGCGTACGCCACTGCAAAGGCGACGTAGTTCTGTTCGTGAACTCCGTGAAATAAATGCGCCATAGGACCTGAAATTTAGAAAAATAAGAAGGCTTGAAGATAGGTTTAAAGCTTTTGAGTCAGGTCATGCATATACATACTACAATACTCCATAGGTACTCTTAAAAACACCAAACAACTGACTAATAGCTAATAGGGTGTTCCATATAAAATTATGATGTAAAAATCCAAAGCTAGCTTCTGATCCAACCCTTAAGCTGCTAACCCTTTCTTACCGGTCGCATAAACAGGCACATCACCGCCTCCATGGGCGACCTCGTTGTTCAAAATCCCAGCCTGTTGATTGTAATCGAACGAAGCAAAGTCTGCCTTTGATGGGTCTTCCCTGTTGATACCAGAGCCGTATCTGAAGTACTTGTAGTTGTCCTTGCTACCAGTGGCGTAGGTCAAGGTGGTAAACGGTACGTTGTCTATTCGAGAAGGCATGGCGATTCCTGGAAGAATTCCAAAAGTTATTCATCTGTAGGACTTCTAGTCGTTCAACTTGTCCGGACACGAAAAAATATGTATGTACCTATGTAGCTAAAGAGTTAATTGACTTTTTATCCCGTTTCCAGAATATTATGTAGGTCTTCTAAGGCGAAGACTGAAGGCCAAAGGCAACTTATTGTCTTCAATAAGTAGGTATAGGTAACGATATTGATTTTGAGCTTCCGTGAGGATGAAAGTGAATTCCTTTCATAACGTTATCGCCAAACGATTCTAACAATAAGTATACCTAAATTATGTATTTACGTTGGTCGCCAATCAAAGACGTTAAGGAGTGTCCACATATATCGATCGACGTCAACTGAAACGGCACACTGCCTCGACAACATAGAGTCGGGTGAGTGAATAGAAAGTTACAGAGCTACGCAACGAAGTTAATGGTCAATATCTTGTTCAAACATGGCTAAGCCAATAGAGTGTTAAATAAATTTTGGGACTTTGGGTTAAAAATATCATTCTAACTTTCTTGTGGAATTTTTGTCCACCACACGTAAAAATTTCCCTCATCCTCTGTTGTTGAAAAACATGAGATACCTAAATACAAGGTGCAAAACTGGAATAATAGTCTCTTATAAGTACTTGTAGTTGTCCTTGCTACCAGTGGCGTAGGTCAAGGTGGTAAACGGTACGTTGTCTATTCGAGAAGGCATGGCGATTCCTGTAAGAATTCAATAACTTTTGGTTAGCGGTTATTCATCTGTAGGACTTGTAGTCGTTCAACTAGTCCGGACACGAAAAAATATGTATGTAGGTAAAGGGTAAAGAGTTAATTGACTTTTTATCCCGTTTGCAGAATATTATGTAGGTCTTCTAAGGCAAAGACTGAAGGCCAAAGGCAACTCATTGTCTTCAATAAGTAGGTATAGGTAACGATATTGATTTTGAGCTTCCGTGAGGATGAAAGTGAATTCCTTTCATAACTTTATCGCCAAACGATTCTAACAATATACCTACCTAAATTATGTATTTACGTTGGTCGCCAATCAAAGACGTTAAGGAGTGTCCACATAATTATATCGATCGACGTCAACTGAAACGGCACACTGCCTCGACAACATAGATTCACCTTGTCGATCAACGACGTCGACTATTTGCGGACTTTATACTCACCGTATATCTCATTGCCCCTGTTAGGATACCCCGACATAGACAGGCCATGGTCATGATCAGCCGTTACCAGAACCAACGTCTCATCCAGTAATCCTCTTTCCTCCAACAGTGCCATGGTCCTCTCGATGGCCAAGTCAAAGCTGAGTGTTTCATCTAACGCCCGTCTGGCTTTGCCTCTGTGGTGAGCATAATCGATGAGACCTCCCTCGACCTGAAAGGAACAAATTGGTTGGTAACTTAACGAAAGAATGAAAATGAGTTTGAACGTTTGGAGATTTCTGACCCCATAGTAAAATCGTTCTAAAAATTGTTACTGTACCTATGTTCGTATACATAGGTACATTATTCTTGGAGATATTTAGATTTTTCTCCATATAGGCCTCTTCTTTTCTGTGTCCATTAACAATTTGATCCTACTTAAGGTTAGGTACCTACAGTACAGCGTCACTGATATCTACGGGATGATACTTTTAGGAAGGTATTCAGTAGATAAATTTATGTTTTCACTCCAACTCACCACAAGTAGGAAGCCGGCCTTACTTTTCATAAGCAATTGAAGAGCCGTACTGGTCATTTGTTCTAGTGAGGGTGTTCCAGTTGGACTCTTGTCC
This sequence comes from Diaphorina citri, assembly GCF_000475195.1. NCBI lineage: Eukaryota > Metazoa > Arthropoda > Insecta > Hemiptera > Psyllidae > Diaphorina > Diaphorina citri. Next base: position 229,535 of record NW_007377452.1, on the reverse strand, counting down.
CGGTCATGTTCCATCTTTGTGTGGCCGTTGGCAAAAATACCTAAACGAAATTAAATATTGTTAGTTGTTAGATACCTAATGCAAAGTTTTTTAAGAGTACCTATACCGGCTTTGTTAGGCATTAGATTTCCATGAATATTAATGCCTTGCTTCATAGAGGTATAGTCAATTTGATAAACACAACTTGGGAAACCTTCTACAAGAGATGTTCCCCTAATTTTTTGCTCACGTAAGGAATTTCAACTGTGGGACTATTATTATTATAATGCGTACAGTTCATTGGTCTTGTGTTTTTATTCAAAGAGTTTTCTTTCAATGTTTGTTACTCTGTTTCCTTTGTTCCCTATGTTGCTACTTCTTTACCTAGTAAGAAGTCGGTCTTGTCCACATTAAGCATATCGAGCTCCTCAGTATGAGTCACATATTTGTAGGAATATCCCCGTCTGGTTTTATCCAGGGCCCATTCCTGCACCAGATCCTTGCCATCGCGTCTTTTGCAGGACCATTCATCTTCAGGATCCCGAGGCGAAAATGAGGAGTTGGTGATCATGCATTGTCTTCCACCTCCCATGATTACCTGAGGGATTCAAAAGGAATTCGATGTATTAAAGAAAAGTTTCCAAGGGCTGAGTATATTGGTCCTTAGAACTTATGGAAATTCAGCATTTATCTTCCAAATTCAAAAGAAAACCCTAATAATAAAGCCATTCACTTGCACATCCCATGATAATTCGACGTAGCGTACGGTACTCTCAGTATTTCGTCACCGGTACATCTATGTACGAATTCAGCATTTATCTTCCAAATTCAAAAGAAAACCCTAATAATAAAGCCATTCACTTGCACATCCCATGATAATTCGACGTAGCGTACCGTACTCTCAGTATTTCGTCACCGGTACATCTATGTATGGCTTACTAGTTCAAAAGTCGCCTAGATCAGTTTTACTTTTTACGTATAACCATAATCTCTATGGTCCTCTCTACAATCCCCAAATTCCCTACTTAGATATGTACTTATTATTACTTACCCTAATATTCTTCCCGGGTTCATCTTCAACCAGCTGACGAGCGATGTCTTTACATTGGTTCATGGCCAGGGCTGGGAGCCGATCATCACACTCCCATTTTCTGCTTGCACTATGCGAGTAGAGGGCGCTCGGGGTTGCATGGGTTATTCGAGTTGTTGTAACGAAACCTAGGCCCAAAAAGACAATCCAATGGGTCATAAGTAAAAGTCCATGGGAGTTGAACTTATTAAATGAGGTTCTACTTCTATTCTAGTAATGGTCTGATTTGTAGGACAACTACCTACGTTATAACTTGTCCGGCCTTATTTGTCATGAGCTTATGAGGTGTTCTTCTAGGTCGTAAAAAACTGGAATACTATGATCTGTGAATATCAAGAACAATATTTTTATAAAAGGTCCCAAAAGCTTAGCTTAGCTCAACAAATTGTCGTCATTTTCGTCTACTAAGTAGGTACTGACCTGTGTGTTTTCCTGCCCTCTGCGCCCACTCTATTACGGAATCCACCTTGCTTTCACTAGACAGGGACGCCTCACAATCTTCAGTCTTGACTCGAGCGTCCACACCTGCGGTATGCATATTGGATTTCACGCCACAGAATAAAGCTGTTGCCGTGCTAGCAGAATCTGGCACTTGCTTGTCCACACAGTATGTCTGGAAAATACAGGAAATGACGTCAAAGATGTGATTTCCGAGATCCATATTAAAAATATGGACGCCAGAATAAAGCTGTTGCCGTGCTAGCAGAATCTGGCACTTGCTTGTCCACACAGTATGTCTGGAAAATACAGGAAATGACGTCAAAAATATGATTTCCGAGATCCATATTAAAAATATGGACGCTCAAACGAGTAAAATATGTCCTCGGAATGTCATATAGGAAAAATTTCAGATCAGCAACAAATTATTTGCAAGTCGTGAACATATTATGCAGTACCTATAATATCAAATTCTGATTAATAAAATAATAAAATTGTATGGCTTTACCGTGACCACCATACTAAGGATTTACCACCTACCAGGTGAATTGCATTAGGTGGTACATAAATATTATATTGGTCATAACAAAATAGGCACCTAGGTATGTTTTATTGTAACATTGCAAAGAAAACCAAGATCCGTATTACAACTATTACAACAATGACATGGGTATGATTCAAATATGCGTAATATGTAAATGAAAACATTACTCATGTTTTTGTTCATGCTCAAATTCAGTAGGAGGAAATCAATCGAGCTATCAAATAACTATTTTACGACTTTCTTTGTCTTTCCAAGACACACCCAAAGTTATGAAACACCGGAAAATCATATGCGCGTCTCCTCTCTTCCCATTGTCAACGTCAATTATGAGAACTTGAGTTTAAGTTTCTAGTTCAGTAGTTCAAGAATCCCTAATCCTGTCTACAAACCGTTAACTCATGTGAAAGAATAGCAGGCAGGGAGGTCTAATATTCTGAGTTTGTATTTGTTATTGTTGTGACACAAACCTTAGCTACCTAGCTTCCCATTGTCAACGTCAATTATGAGAACTTGAGTTTAAGTTTCTAGTTCAGTAGTTCAAGAATCCCTAATCCTGTCTACAAACCGTGAACTCATGTGAAAGAATAGCAGGCAGGGAGGTCTAATATTCTGAGTTTGTATTTGTTATTGTTGTGACTCAAACCTAAGCTACCTATCTGTTTCATTCAGAATTTAGACCACGTTCCGCATAGACATTCTTGACTAAGAAGTTGGTAACTCAAATATTTGAAGCACAGTGTCTGTTACTTTGATTACAGTTGAACTGAACTGTTATTGTTACATACTGTGTTTGACTGTTTGGGACTTTAGGTAGGCTTGTGCGACTAGAAAATTGCAAAACAAGTCTACCAGGAAAGAATACATAGAGGAATTTCTATAACCTCAAAGGTATGAGTAACCTAAGGAATGAACGGACCTAGCTTCCATGGATGACGTGACGCCCCTGGTACATATAGTTATACTCGTATATCTAACATTCTCCTTATCGATCTATAGATTACCAACCTGTACTAGTAACGACCGATGTAGAGATTACCTAGACATACTACGTAGTAACGACCGAGTCGCAGAAGTTTTATGTCCGCCTCTCACACTCAGACCATCTGACAGACCGCGGTCTCGACCTAGCTTCCATGGATGACGTGACGCCCCTGGTACATATAGTTATACTCGTATATCTAACATTCTCCTTATCGATCTATAGATTACCTGTACTAGTAACGACCGATGTAGAGATTACCTAGACATACTACGTAGTAATGACCGAGTCGCAGAAGTTTTATGTCCGCCTCTCACACTCAGACCATCTGACAGACCGCGGTCTCACAGACCTAGGTCTGACAGGTCTGTCCGAGCGTCTGAGAGATTTAGGTGTCAAGCGTTTTCCGCCACACATATTCCGACTGTTTGACAGATATCGGTCTTAGTGTGAGTGGTGAGCATTACCTTCATGAGACCAACATGCGGGAAATGCTCAAAGGAAAGCTTCCCAAACTCGCCCTCCTTGTAAATCCTTGACGCCGTGATGGTATTGATTCCCATGCCGTCGCCCACAAACATAATCACATTCTTGGCCTGCCCGGTGTTCCATTTGTTCTGGAGTGATTTCTCGACTTCGGAGCGCGCATTGGAGTACCAGAAATCTTTATCTGAAAGCGAGAGAAAAGGGACTTTGAGAGTTTGGAAAAAGGTTGGTTAGCCGCGATTATGAATTTCAAAGTTTTCGGATCCAATCGATTTCACTTTACATTAGGTACTCCAAATCTTTCTTCGCTGACAGGTTGACAGTAGCTAGAAAGTGGAACAAAACCTTGTTTCAGATTAATATTGAAAGGCTACCTGCATGAGGACTAATCTTATGAGCAGGCTTCATCATGAAGTTTTAAACCAGGGGAGAAGTAAGAAGATGCATACCTCTATTACCTACTTACCTTCCAAAATTTCGGAATCTGCTAAGCGTGACGTCACAGAGTTCAAGTACATCAGGAACACAAATTTGAAACACACAATCATTCTGCAGGAGTTCATTTCGAACGAGTTTTCTCCCTTTCTTTAGCAAACCGAACTTAATAGTTAGGTACTTATATTTGGTTCTCACATATCAAATTTATTACAAATTCACTTTGCAATAGGTAGTAACAAAATATTCAACCTTTCTCACACTTAATACCATAATATGGTAAATATTATGTGTACCTACTTATAATTAATCGGTACCTACTTCCGTTGTTCCTTATGTTTTTACGAAGGTTTGTGTACCTATCTAGGTATGTGGTTTCCTCTAATTTCCAAAAACAAAGCGGTTATTGTGCTTTTAAAAAGTAAACATGAATGGATCTTATTTGCTTTCGTTATCGTTTTATGTAAGGTCTTATTCATTATCTATTCTCATTACGTAGGTACTTAGGTATCTACAGGGTGATTGTGAAATCCCGTCATATTGTGAGGCTGATTTCTCAGTTCTATAAAATGGTCACAAAACCGGTGAGTCACCAAACATCAGTCGATGATTAGTGGATGTGTCAAAGTAACACAACATCAAACTCTATTAGTGGATGTGTCAAAATGTGCCACAGAATTTTCAATGTCCATAGCATATAATAGGTTAAGGCAGGGAAGGTTGTTGACATTTTTGGTGAATGTGCCAAAACACCAAATGTTTATTGTATAGCCTCTATAGAGCTAGAGTAAGTTGGTACTTTAGAGACTGGGATAATGATTGAGAGAGAAGTTGACATTTTTGGTGGATGTGCCAAAATATCAAAATTTGGTGCATGTGGCAAAATGCCTACAACATTATATGAGGAGAGAGAAAGAAGGGAGAGAGATGTTTTCTTACTAATGTTAATACAAGTGCATGATGTAATTACCTACCTACCTACTAGTTGGGCATAGTGCTGGTGTTTTATTGTTTACCCTGTACCTATCTACCTAAAACCTACTTAAATATAACAATGGTTATATATACCTACAGATATAATTATTTGGTTCTAATGTTCACATGGGGTTTTACAGACAATGATTATTATTTTGTGGTACCTCAACAAATTCACAAAACAGAAAACTTCATCTCCATAGTATTCTGTATCACACTGGCTGGCTATCCATGCAGGAGATCTGGGTTCAATGCTCGGCGGAGGCGAAATTTTCTCAGCTTTGTGCTCAAATTTCGAGGAGGATTGCACAGATTTTGTTTGCCTATTTGGTAATTTTGTTTAATTCATGTATTTTATACGAAAAGAACCATCCATAAGGCAAGGTGGCCTTTATGGATGGTTCTTTTCTGCTATCCAAATAGGTAATACAATAAATTAGTTTCATTATAAGGTAGGTAGGTAGGTAGGTAGGTAGGTAGTTAATGACTTTTATGACAGGCTGGGGATGACTAAAAATAGGTAAATAGCAGGTAATACCTAATTCATACAATGTTGACATAATTATGTACCTAAGTACCTAATAGTCTATTTATAGATGTGTAAACAGAGACCGTGTGTAGTTTTGGTGATCCTCTGTCTGTGGTCTGTGGTGATAGATAGTCCCTGGTAGGTACTTTTTTAGGTACCTCCAGCTACCCTTGGACGGATAACTAACGTGATTCGTTCAGTAGATTTTGTTTTACAGAGGTTTACCGTCACTGTACCTAACTGTTAAGGCTAAGGTTTTTTAGTGACGGAGTTTTTACCCTCCTTTCAGTGTTGCATAACAACAGTGATCCATGGAGAACTTTTGCTCGTTCAATCAATATTTTATTATTACTTTTATTACAGTGTTTACTAATTAGGTACCTAATTATTAAAACAGAGGTGATCAAATAACGATGCACGGTAAATTAGGAGACGGTCAAGATAAAAATAAATCACCATGTGATAACGTTTATTGTCCTGTTCCATAAATAATTAATTGATGTGAGATGGGAGAATTGTATTTCTCTCTTACGATTAACATAAATGACAATTGTCTCTCATGGAACTATCGAAGTGTCAGTAAACACTGAACCTGATGTGAACTTCCCCAAGGTCTTCTCGTTCCAATCAACAACATTGGAGGATCCCATTCAAAAGTACACCCCGCAACCCTTGCCTATTGATTGAACGAGCAAAAGTTCTCCATGGATCACTGTTGTTATGCAACACTGAAAGGAGGGTAAAAACTCCGTCACTAAAAAACAGCCTTAGCAGTTAGGTACAGTGACGGTAAACCTCTGTAAAACAAAATTTACTGAACGAATCACGTTAGTTATCCGTCCAAGGGTAAGATGGAGGTAGGTACCTAAAAAAGTACCTACCAGGGACTATCTATCACCACAGACAGAGGATCACCAAAACTATTTAAATTAGGAGACGGTCAAGATAAAAATAAATCACCATGTGATAACGTTTATTGTCCTGTTCCATAAATAATTAATTGATGTGAGATGTGAGAATTGTATTTCTCTCTTACCATTAACATAAATGACAATTGTCTTGCATGGAACTATCGAAGTGTCAGTAAACGTAAAATGATTCATTCAATGAGGGGGTCTGGCGGCAATGGCCCCAATAGGCAATAGGTAGGTAGGTACTTGCTGCAGTTGTCCTTTCGAGGCTGAATGGTACCTATAAGTAAGTGATCATTTCAGATTTGTTCAAAATACATTTGTATAAAATACATGAATTAAACAAAATTACCAAATAGGCAAACAAAATCTGTGCAATCCTCCTCGAAATTCGAGCACAAAGCTGAGAAAATTTCGTCTCCGCCGAGCATTGAACCCAGATCTCCTGCATGGATAGCCAGCCAGTGTGATACAGAATTATGGAGATGGAGTTTTCTGTTTTGTGAATTTGTTGAGATACCACAAAATAATAATCATTGTCTGTAAAACCCCATGTGAACATTAGAACCAAATAATTATATCTGTATAACCATTGTTATATTTAAGGGGGTTTTAGGTAGGTAGATACAGGGTAAACAATAAAACACCAGCACTATGCCTAACTCGTAGGTAGGTAATTACATCATGCACTTGTATTAACATTAGTAAGAAAACATCTCTCTCCCTTCTTTCTCTCTCCTCATATAATGTTGTAGGCATTTTGCCACATCCACCAAATTTTGATATTTTGGCACATCCACCAAAAATGTCAACTTGAGAGAGAATCATTATCCCAGTCTCTAAAGTACCAACTTACTCTAGCTCTATAGAGGCTATACAATAAACATTTGGTGTGTTGGCACATTCACCAAAAATGTCAACAACCTTCCCTGCCTTATCCTATTATGCAAGAGTTTTATTCAAGGACACATTCCTCTTTATGCAGGTGAGAAAATGCTGAAAAGTCTATTAGACAGCCTGAGCTTCAGTGGCATACATACTTTTGACCTGTGGCTAAAGGTAAAGTCTTGAGAACCGAGACCCACAAACTCCCTTTGAGTTTTTTTCATAACAAAGGCGAAGAAGCTAGCAAGTGGCTGGTCCTGAAATCAGTTAAGACTCTATGGATGTATCATTTAGGTTCCATGGCTCTAGGTGCTCTCCTGATCACCATATTCAAAATACCCCGCCTTATTCTGTCCTTTATACATCAGAGGTGAGTAGAACATATACCCTCGTTACCCTTCAGTTCGTAATTTTGCTTTTATTTGTTAGGTTTATATTAGATATCCTATGTATGAGAGTCAGCAATTAAGTATCCAAAATACATATAACGGTAAGCAATAATGTCGTAACTTTGCGTAGATAATGCGTAGATAATATGATAATAAGATAATATGAAGAAGAGCTCTTTTCATTATTTTCAGAGGACTACTCAGTTATTGGGTCGGAGGTATAGTTAGGGAGATCTACCTGATTGAATGAGTAGTCCACTGAAAAGTTCTTTTTTTTTTTTTTTTTTTTTTTTTTTTTTTTTTTTTACTTACTCACTCACTCACTCACTCTTTCTACTTCGCGGATCCAGCCTTGTAAAAGTTTCATAGTTTCCTTTTATAAATTGAATTTTTCAACTATTTACCAATGTACCTACAAAAATTATATTGAACACCAACCTTAGTGGTTTAGTGGTTAGCCCGGTGGACTTGGAATCTGGAGGTTGGTGGTTCGAGTCAAGTCAAGCCATGGAATCAAGCGTACCTAGTGTATGTATTAAGCGGGGAACCACATTTTTGACAAGCAGTTATGCTTGAGATAGTTAAACATTTCTTACATAACCTTATATTGAACGAAAATTTCCAGACTAAAGAAGACCGAGCAGACCTCTGTTGTATCCCAGTGTTGCCTCCGCTATTGCATCTGCTGTTTCACTGGACTCGAGTGTTTCATTCGCTATATGAACCACAACGCTTACACCGTCATTTGGATTAATTTTGGCATTGCGAATACTGAAAGCGTTTCTTTCTTAAAAAAATGAGAGCTCCACAGTTTATAATTTTAACATCGTCCTGCGAAGCTGGGACACTCTCTACTAAATAACCGACATGATTTTCCATTTTTCATTCCAGGTAATTCTACTTCTGCTTGTGTTTGCTACCCGGAATCGTCTCAACTTTCTGGACACCCTGTTCAAAGAATCTTCAGCCTGTCTGAGTGCTCTCCCCTCTCTCTTCATTCAGCCTGTCATCTCTTTCATTTTGCTTGTGCTTTTCTTTACCCTGTGGATTAGTGTCATAGTCTGTCTGGCTACAGCAAGTAAGTTCTCGGTTAACTTCGCCTTACTAGGGGTTTTTATTTATTTCTATTGCAGGGATGCAGGGTTGCTAGTTGCTATGATTTGATTTTTTCAAAGAGGTTTGATATAGTACTAGCTGAATTCGTCGCTTCGCTCCGGAATCCCGCTAGTTCATCCCGAGGCATGGCCAAACTTGTGGAAAAGGCATGGCCGAACTTGTAGTCGTCCGGAATCCCGCTAGTTCATCCCGAGGCATGGCCAAACTTGTGGAAAAGGCATGGCCGAACTTGTAGTTATCAAACTAAAAACTCCCGCTAGTTCATCCCGAGGCATGGCCAAACTTGTGGAAAAGGCATGGCCGAACTTGTATTTATCAAACTAAAAACAACCTAGTTCATCCCGAGGCATGGCCAAACTTGTGGAAAAGGCATGGCCGAACTTGTATTTATCAAACTAAAAACATAAACTACGAGAATGTACACAATGAGCATGCATTGTGTATTTATGGTATTATATGTGTTGTTTTGACAGTAAGTAGAATTCATACCATGTGTTGTGGATTTGGAATATTGTATTTTTTATGGAATTATATGAGTTGTCATACCGGTATGCGTTGGAATAACCTAATAACGTGACTAGTTGACTCCTAAGAAAATAAAATGTTAATTAATTAAAGGGAGGCTACAATATGTCGAGGTAGGTATTCCATACCTCGGCTGGGATTGAACCCACGCCCTCCTGTTTACCAGGCGAGCGCCTTGACCACCACACCACCGAGGTGGATGAAACTTAAAGCCTAGTTAGTTTGTAGGGTAGCGCGTCTGTCTTGCAAGCGCTAGGTTGTGGGTTCGGAAAGGTATTAGGTACGTAGTAGGTAGGTAGGTATACCTACTTATTAAACATGGACCCTGATTCGGTCTCTGATACTGATGAGATCTAAGATCTGAACTAACAGAACTGGGTGCTGAGGAAATAGATGGGCGTAATTTAACTGCACTATATCTCTAACATTATGTGCCTAATACTGCCTACTAGCTGTAAACCAGCTATACTAGAGCTCTATGTATCGAATATCGCTATCTATACCTATGATTGTATGCGTATAGCTCTATATTATGTGGATGCGGATTCGCTGATATTTTTTGTCGGAATTTCTGAATCATTCTGATGTCATTATACTCGTATGTCTATGTCAGTTTAAGAAGATGCACATGGGACATGTGGGGACGTCAAGACAAAAGTAGGTATACCCACCTATTAGGTTCCATCCTAAGATAAAGTCAGAGGTAAGCGGTATATAGGTGTAGGTAAATGGACTTACTTGACTATGGGTAGGTTAGGTACCTACTCGTCGTGTTGCTTAGAAGCCCTGAAGGGGTTAGGTAGTAGGTATCAATCGCGGCGACGTTAAAGTAAATAGGTACTCAATACATGATCAGTAATACCTACATGATCAGTATTTCTGACCATTGACGCAATTAACTCTTTAAATGGACCACTCATTTAACGAGTTCGATTAATTATAGCTCCCTATAGGCCCTTTATTTACCTGTAGGAGGTTGAAAAGTGAGTTACATGCTTTAGGACCTGTCTGACTCATTGAGTAGTCCCCTGAAAAGAGTAGTTCGTTTTTACAACTCACTCACTCACTCTATTGTCCAGTCTATGTCCTCTTGTCTCCTGATTCCTCAGGCTTTACATCTCGCACACTTTTAGCTAACAGATCTGTCTTAATTAGATTTAGACAATGACTGCTCAGTCTGGACTTAGAGTACAGTCTCACATCCTTCCAAAGAAGTTTGTTGTTTCGTGCATATAATTCTATCGTGAATGTTTTTGATAGGTAAAAGTAGTGTGTGGCATTTTGTAATATAACCCTATATTAAAGTATTATTCCGTAATCCAACCAACGGATTAAGGAGATCGGCTCCAAAAACCAAAAGTGCCAGTTCAAGACCCAATTTCAGTTCTAGAACCAAGTCCTTAAGGAGAGTCTGGTCTTGTTACAACGAACAATATAGGTGGTACCTACTACCTACCCAGTAGGATAATCACATAATGGCAGGACATAATAGAATCACGTTTTACCGGTGAGTGATAAAGTGATCTGAAGTTTAAATTCTCATCTGCCATTCCAACGAATTACTGCATGCTTTCAAAAGGCTAAATTGGCCGAACCGCAGACCGCACCTAAATAAGTTCCTATAGAGCAGGGGTAGCCACTAACCTAAAGCCGATTCAGGGTGAGCCACGCCGCAGGCGAAATTTTTTAAAATGCGGCTTGCGAGCCACGTTATGGCCACCCATGATATAGAGCTTGTTTTTCTCTCCTAGAAAGATTTCAGTTCAAAATCAACCTATGTTTCAGTTTGTTCTTTAGAAGGGTTAACTCCCTATTAACCCCAAGTAGCTACTTGTGACCACGTAATGACAGAACAAAAGAAATCCCTGAACTTCTCTTGTGCCACACTAGACGAACATGTGGGGGACAAGTGCATTAATTCATGAAAAGAACAATCATACCTACCTACCTGATGGTCTGCAAGATAGATAAAAGACGAATATTCATTTCAAACAGTTCATTTCCGGAATAATTATTATGAGGGTCCCCCCACGTAGAGAACTTGACCTTAATGGGTTAATGTTAATTAGGTACCTATTTATTTTTTCGTAAGTTTTACCTACCCCTGTGATGTGTGCGTAGTTGGTCACCTACCACGTATCTACCTCCCTCAAGGGTGCTTAACTTTATGGGCTGGACATGGACAGATGTTTCGGCTGTGCCAAGATCGGGGACTCGGGGGTACTTTCATCCAAACAAGTTTTTGGTATCACTGCTGCGCTCTGTTGGAATTTTTACGCACTACTTCGATTTCCCCAGTTGCCCAGTTTCGGAATGTAAACAAAAGAAATTTTTGTTTGTTGTGGTTTGTAAAGTTCATCATTTCAAATTCAAAAGTTCTTTTTAGGAGACCTTTTCTTTTCTTTGAATTAATTTGCAATTTCAGCCAATTCAGCCTTTGAAGTTCACAAAGTTGAAAGTTCGAGCTTTTCCTTTCATTCTCGACCTAAATTTTTCGTTTCCTGTGATGTTCAAATTTTAGTGCGTTTTGTTTTAGAAAATTGAACCTACCTACGTTATTTTAAAATTCTGTGTAAGTATTTTGGAGTCATAGGGAACCAAAAGTTCATAGACCTTATTTATCCCCTACAGCTGGTGCAGCAGATACTCTCTGATGTGTACAAGGCCTGGCCTCAGATATTGGGATTTACCTTCTTATCTCTGAGTAAGGGTTCTAATATGTCTGCAATTAATGACCTTTTTGTATGTCTCCCAATAAGTTATAACTTAGCTTTGGAGATGTTATAATATATTATACATATACTTTTTTCTATTACCTTATTTTGTAAAATGAAATGTTAATATTATATTGAATTCAATTTCATAAAGTTCCTTGATTAAGTTTATATTGCCTGTAGACGCCTCTGGTCCTAGTCTTGTCAACATGTTGTTTTGCACAGCTAATGTTCCTACATCTATTCTATCAATTCTAATTTATTTACTCTCATTTATTTCAGTTCTATCCCTGGTTCCTTGATTAAGTTTATATTGCCTGTAGACGCCTCTGGTCCTAGTCTTGTCAACATGTTGTTTTGCACAGCTAATGTTCCTACATCTTTTCTATCAATTCTAATTTATTTACTCTCATTTATTTCAGTTCTATCCCTGTTGGTCGTATCTATGTTGCACATATTGGCCGGAATGATCGCCTACATCATTCTGTGTGCTATTTGTGCCACTTCCATTGTGGGAACTGTATTCGTCTGGTGGACGTACTATAGGGTGAAGGTCAAACTGGACAACACGCCATTTTCTCAATTACTGGAGGAGAATGTACTATCCCCTACCTGCTTTCTTCTAGGGTTCTAGCAGGTCTTTGTAAGTTCTCCAGGTTCCAAGTGGTACAGCCTATTAAATAGAACTCTATAGGTATTTATGTGTAGGTAGGTACCTAAGTACTCGAGTATCTACTATTTTCCGGAGCCCACAAGGTCAGATCTCCAGAGCATGCCATGATTCATTGATAATAGATAATTATGAACATCAGTCAGCAATTTCACACTCTCCACTGTACATAGTTCCATTGTATTTGGAACTAATAGCTAACAGGAACACATATCTAGAGAGGAAGTCAATGTGTGTAGCAGGTATTGTGCACGACTTCGGATAGAGAATTATTTAGGTATTTTTCCCTTGGTCTTCTAAGCCTTGGGAAACGCCACTTTGCTTTTCAGGAGCCTAAATACCTAACTCTTTTCTTTTCAGGAGTCTAAAGTTATGTCCACACATAGTCGACCGACCTACTGTATGCATTATTCAGTTATCCTAAACATTGTATGTAAGTGGTACTTACAATCCTAACATTTAGCTATCCTGCCTAGTTAGCCGGAGCCGGGAAGGTAGTTCATCTGCCTTGTAAGTGCAAGGTCCATTCTGGCAACGGTGAGCTTTCTCCTATCCTGTCCTCCCTCTTTGATTTTTACTTTTTTTCTGGGATCATAAGACCTCCATTAAGCTTCCTTTCAGCACAGACCCTTTATCAAAGCTAAAAAAAAGAAAAAAAAAAATTAAAAATAAAATAAAAAAAAGCCTTTGCAAGCATATTAATTATTTGGGTGCTTACTTACTTTGATTTATTGTTCCATTGTATTTGGAACTAATAGCTAACAGGAACACATATCTAGAGAGGAAGTCAATGTGTGTAGCAGGTATTGTGCACCTACTGTCTACTGTATGCATTATTCAGTTATCCTAAACATTGTATGTAAGTGGTACTTACAATCCTAACATTTAGCTATCCTGCCTAGTTAGCCGGGAAGGTATTTCATCTGCCTTGTAAGTGCAACGGTGAGCTTTCTCCTATCCTGTCCTCCCTCTTTGATTTTTACTTGTTTTCTGGGATCATAAGACCTCCATTAAGCTTTCTTTCAGCACAGACCCTTTATCAAAGCTAAAAAAAAGAAAAAAAAAAGCCTTTGCAAGCATATTATTTGGGTGCTTACTTACTTTGAATTTCAATTGTTTCACAGGTATAGAATGGCTTGTTGTGATATCAAAGACACTGACAGTACAAATGGAGACAACATCAAAATTTCTACTACACGTCCTAATACTACCATGGCTGTCACCGAATATAAAAGTGAGTTTGGGTCTTTCCTTGCACCAGTCCGGTCCTTGTTACTCACATTTTTCTCGCAACGAGATGAGAAGGATTGTGTGGCCATTTTAGCATTGAAATTTAAGGCTGTGAAAAATATCATTAAGTTGCATCAAAATTAGAGGATGCACTGATGTCCTCTTTCTGTGCATCTTTATTCTGTTCCTATTTGTTATGGTAAGTTCACAAAACATTGTAGGTACTTAACGGTGCTAATCTGAGTAACTTTACCCCTTATTGGAGCCTTACAAAGATTTGCCTTGGTTTGTCTAGGCAGGACAAAGTATCCCCTTTCAATTCAAAGGTAATAAAAGTTATTAAATCTAGAAATACCTACCTCCCGACCTAAATAAATACCTATCTTACAAATAACTTTTTACAAATTTGTATTCCTTACAACAAATTATTTGGTTTGACTGTCATTTGATTTCAGATTTTCATAGCAGGTTTTGCCTTTGTCTATGGCAATCCACTCAGACTAATTCATGGCTATGATAGTTTTGGAAACACTTGTGGATCCTCTACCAATGACTATATTGGTACCGACCTTTCTGGTCTTGATCTCAGTGAAAAGAAGTGAGTCCCCAAAATTAGTTTCTTATGTGAGATCTCTGTTAGACCCCATTTTATTAAGACAAATTCTCAATATCAAGTGAGGCTGAAACAAAATTTGGTGATGTACCTATGGCTGATCTTACCACTGAGAGTTCACACAGTATTAAGCGGTTTCTTTGACATCACCTATTTGATTTAACTCTGGATCAACTGAAAACTCTCTGTTTTCAGACATAGGAGGTTTGGAATTGATGCTTCAGTATTACCTACCTATGTATGTATTTACTCGCAATCAGACCAATGCAACTTATTATGTTATAATGACAACACTTTTTTAACTCTTTTACATTTTCAGATTCCTGTATTATTTAGATGTAAGAAATTTGAAACTTTCACTTCAAATCTGTGTTGAAAAATGTCCTGACCGAAACATGGAAACAATGAATGACATTCAAGAGTTTTATTCAAGGACACATTCCTCTTTATGCAGGTGAGAAAATGCTGAAAAGTCTATTAGACAGCCTGAGCTTCAGTGGCATCATACTTTTGACCTGTGGCTAAAGGTAAAGTCTTGAGAACCGAGAATCCAACGCACTAAAAAAAGGGGGGGGGGGGAAATGGAGAATATTTGACCTTTTCCACCCGTAGCCCGGATCTCTTCTTACGTCTCGTCTACAGACTACCAAGTCCGAAGTGAGAACTTTAACTTTATGGCCCTCCCCGACAGTTCCAAGTCTTGTAGTTAGCAGTATCGATTTTCTGTTTGTTCTGCTTTAATGTTTCCTTAAAAATTAACACAATTTTAAAATTTACGAACAGTGGTTTGTAACAAGGGGCTAACAATGTGGATCTAAAATTTATTTGTTCTGTTTTGACTTAACTACTTTGTTCTGTTTTAACTTATCATCTTTTTGAGCAGACATTGTTATATTGTTATTTCACTGGGTTAATGCACAGAGGCCTACCATTGGATTTCCATACCAAGTTCCCGCTTTTTCAAGGTTTTTCTCAAGGTAAGTAAACCCTTGAAATTTAAAGGGGGTTTCGTGTAGTTACCGCAATTACGGTTCTAAGCTAATTAAGTCCCCCGTAATCCTACGTCTCTCAATCAGTCATAATTAAATCCCGATCTCAACTTTTTTCTGAGTTTTCCTCAAACACCCAC
>NW_007377452.1:153709-213678 GCF_000475195.1 Diaphorina citri | reverse complement strand
TTAGGTTGGGTTGGGTTGGGTTAGGTTAGGTTGGGTTGGGTTGGGTTAAGTTAGGTTGGGTTGGGTTAAGTTAGGTTAGGTTGGGTTGGGTTGGGTTGGGTTGGGTTGGGTTGGGTTGGGTTGGGTTGGGTTGGGTTGGGTTGGGTTGGGTTGGGTTGGGTTGGGTTGGGTTGGGTTGGGTTGGGTTGGGTTGGGTTGGGTTGGGTTGGGTTGGGTTGGGTTGGGTTGGGTTGGGTTGGGTTGGGTTGGGTTGGGTTGGGTTGGGTTGGGTTGGGTTGGGTTGGGTTGGGTTGGGTTGGGTTGGGTTGGGTTGGGTTGGGTTGGGTTGGGTTGGGTTGGGTTGGGTTGGGTTGGGTTGGGTTGGGTTGGGTTGGGTTGGGTTGGGTTGGGTTGGGTTGGGTTGGGTTGGGTTGGGTTGGGTTGGGTTGGGTTAGGTTAGGTTAGGTTGGGTTGGGTTGGGTTAAGTTAGGTTGGGTTGGGTTAAGTTAGGTTGGGTTAGGTTAGGTTGGGTTAGGTTAGGTTGGGTTGGGTTGGGTTAGGTTAGTTTAGGTTTGGAATCATACAAAATTTCGTCCTCTTCTTTATGTTAATTTTTTGAGTGCACTCAAAACCGAGTGAATCATTGAGTGCACCGTTTTCTGTTGCATCCTTGTCACATTTGTGACCTACATACTAAATTTCAAGTCTTTAGCTCATACCGTTCCCGAGATTTTGTTAAACTAGACCGAAAACCGCCAAAAAGCGGTAAAATGCCGCCAACCAATGCACCGATCTTAGAGAATGTACACAATGAGCATGCATTGTGTATTTATGGTATTATATGTGTTGTTTTGACAGTAAGTAGAATTCATACCATGTGTTGTGTACTTGGAATATTGTATTTTTTATGGAATTATATGAGTTGTCATACCGGTATGCGTTGGAGTAACCTAATAACGTGACTAGTTGACTCCTAAGAAAATAAAATGTTAATTAATCAAAGGGAGGCTACAATATTCGGACTGTTGCAGGGGCTCTTCTGAAAATCTGCAGCTATCTGTTAGCTGTATGACCTTTAATACTAACCTATCGTGTTACTGTACCCACAGACCCATACCGATTCTCCAAACGGAATCAATTTTTTACCATTTAGTACTACATGGATTAATTTTGGCATTGCGAATACTGAAAGCGTTTCTTTCTTACTTTAATACTAACCTATCGTGTTACTGTACCCACAGACCCATACCCATTCTCCAAACGGAATCAATTTTTTACCATTTAATACTACATGGATTAATTTTGGCATTGCGAATACTGAAAGCGTTTCTTTCTTAACTTTAATACTAACCTATCGTGTTACTGTACCCACAGACCCATACCCATTCTCCAAACGGAATCAATTTTTTACCATTTAATACTACATTTAATACTGAAAGCGTTTCTTTCTTAAAAAATGAGAGCTCCACAGTTTATAATTTTAACATCGTCCTGCGAAGCTGGGACACTCTCTACTAAATAACCGACATGATTTTCCATTTTTCATTCCAGGTAATTCTACTTCTGCTTGTGTTTGCTACCCGGAATCGTCTCAACTTTCTGGACACCCTGTTCAAAGAATCTTCAGCCTGTCTGAGTGCTCTCCCCTCTCTCTTCATTCAGCCTGTCATCTCTTTCATTTTGCTTGTGCTTTTCTTTACCCTGTGGATTAGTGTCATAGTCTGTCTGGCTACAGCAAGTAAGTTCTCGGTTAACTTCGCCTTAGTCTTACTAGGGGTTTTTATTTATTTAGACTGTCGAATAACTCGGAAGTCGGACTTGTAGTCTTTTTTTATTTAGTGCCGTCTCATCTTATAAAGAATGCAATGGATTGGGACTTTGGATAGAGAATTATTTAGGTATTTTTCCCTTGGTCTTCTAAGCCTTGGGAAACGCCACTTTGCTTTTCAGGAGCCTAAATACTTAACTCTTTTTTTTATTTATTTAGACTGTCGAATAACTCGGAAGTCGGACTTGTAGTCTTTTTTTATTTAGTGCCGTCTCATCTTATAAAGAATGCAAAGGATTGGGACTTCGGATAGAGAATTATTTAGGTATTTTTCCCTTGGTCTTCTAAGCCTTGGGAAACGCCACTTTGCTTTTCAGGAGTCTAAAGTTATGTCCACACATAGTCGACCGACTGTCGATCGACATTCACTGAACAGTCCACACTGTGTCAATAACATAGGTTTACCTCGTCAATCGACGGCCGGTTGACTATATTTGGACACACCTTGATGTTTCCTCCCCTCCCATGTTACAGATTACCCTGGTCAAAAGCAGGTGAAACCATTTTCCGACCTAACCTTCTCTCCTGTGATGACCAGTACTGGACCTTCTTCACCAGCAGTTACCTATGATGTGAATTCAATGAACTCTACTACACGTCCTAATACTACCATGGCTGTCACCGAATATAAAAGTGAGTTTGGGTCTTTCCTTGCACCAGTCCGGTCCTTGTTACCCACATTTTTCTCGCAACGAGATGAGAAGGATTGTGTGGCCATTTTAGCATTGAAACTTAAGGCTGTGAAAAATATCATTAAGTTACTTATTGGAGCCTTACAAAGATTTGCCTGGGTTTGTCTTGGCAGGACAAAGTACCCCCTTTTCAATTCAAAGGTAATAAAAGTTATTACCTAAATCTAGAAATACCTACCCATTAAGTTAAGAAATAACTCATATTTAAAAGAATAAATTTGTAAACCTCACTCTGCGAAAGACAAACGGGCTCAAAAACGAATGTGTTAATTCCCTATTCTGCACATTTTTGCCAAAATAGAATGATTTAAGAAAATTAGTCAGGCTACTCGTCTTTTAATATATACTTATAATTATTATTCCAAGTCCTTCAGATTCTGCATACCATATATTATGCTTAGTTAGATCTAATTTGTAATCATGTAATGCCTATGGTGCCTCCACCTCAGTGTGTGAACTATGAAATGTGAACTGTGAAATGTGAATGAGTGAATGGATCTCGTTCTTATAATATAAGATTTAGACTGTCGAATAACTCGGAAGTCGGACTTGTAGTCTATTTTATTTAGTGCCGTCTCATCTTATAAAGAATGCAAAGGATTGGGACTTTGGATAGAGAATTATTTAGGTATTTTTCCCTTGGTCTTCTAAGCCTTGGGAAACGCCACTTTGCTTTTCAGGAGCCTAAATACCTAACTCTTTTCTTTTCAGGAGTCTAAAGTTATGTCCACACATAGTCGACCGACCGTCGATCGACATTCACTGAACAGTCCACACTGTGTCAATAACATAGGTTCACCTCGTCAATCGACGGCCGGTTGACTATATTTGGACACACCTTGATGTTTCCTCCCCTCCCATGTTACAGATTACCCTGGTCAAAAGCAGGTGAAACCATTTTCCGACCTAACCTTCTCTCCTGTGATGACCAGTACTGGACCTTCTTCACCAGCAGTTACCTATGATGTGAATTCAATGAACTCTACTACACATGTCAGCAGATGGTGATAGCAGGGGCAGTGGCCAGATGGTATTTCAACGGGTGAGTGTTTTTGATCGGAAGGACGTGGGTTCGAATCACAACCAAAGCATGAAATGTTCTCTCTTTTTCTTATGTGATGATCTCTTTGGTAGAGTTTTCGTGGAAGATCTCCTAAAATTTTTATATGTAATGATGATTTGACATCGTGATAGAGGTATAAGAATTGTGTTTAGAGAATGTCTTTGATGTCAATTTTGTTGGTTTTTAATTTCGATTATGTACTGTTCGACCGTTAATTTGGGTGAAATCTTTGAAATCGTCAAAAAGTGTTCTCTTTTCTCAGGACTTTAAATTTCGGCCAAAGTAGGTAGCTCAAAAATATAAAAAACGGAATATCTAATTATTTTAAGATTGACCGCGCCCAATCAGGCACGTACATAATGGAATAGAATAATAAAGTACATAATTGTAATTATCACAAGATTTTAAAATGGAATTTGCATAATATGTACCTATGGTTTAGCTTAATCTAACTCGGTTATCAAATTCTTTTTCTCTTTCAAAGTAACCTCAAAACCAGTAGATATAACTTTGCTGTAGGTAAATGCAATACGATTTTTCACTTAATAAAACTGCTAATTTCAATATTAATCTTATCTTTTGTTTTTCATATGTAAATCAGCTCCTACTTTTATATTTAATCTTACATACTATGGAAAATAAATAAGCTAGTAAAATTCTCCAATGGAATACTAATTGAAGAGAAAACAGTTGGTTATGCTGTCATGAATGATGTGATATTATTGTTAGCCGTTGAAGCCAAAAAGCAGAAGACAATACCAGCTAAAATCAGAAAGCAAGAACAAGAAAGATTCGTCGTCAGCTAGGGATACTTTATTTTTTGGTTTTCGATCATGTTTTTTTTTTTCGGCAATTATGATTTCGATTTATTTAGATTTTTTACTTTATTTTTTGGCTTTCACAATCTTGGCTTTTGGTTTACGGGCGAGGTCTTTGAAAGGTCCCAAATGTCTTCGTACCATAACACCCCTCCACCAGGCTTGTATTTTAGTTGCCATTTGGTTCTGGTAGTATTCAAAGTCTTGTTGTCTCTTGATTTCCGCTTTAATAGCCTCATAATCTTCAATCTCGGCTTTCCTCTCGTTGTACTGGGGACAAAGGAAGAGGTGATACATACATCAACAATTCACCCAATTTTGAAACTAAAAGTCTCAAATTTGGTGATGCACCTATGGCTGATCTTACCACTGAGAGTTCACACAGTATTAAGCGGTTTCTTTGACATCACCTATTTGATTTAACTCTGGATCAACTGAAAACTCTCTGTTTTCAGACATAGGAGGTTTGGAATTGATGCTTCAGTATTACCTACCTATGTATGTATTTACTCGCAATCAGACCAATGCAACTTATTATGTTATAATGACAACACTTTTTTAACTCTTTTACATTTTCAGATTCCTGTATTATTTAGATGTAAGAAATTTGAAACTTTCACTTCAAATCTGTGTTGAAAAATGTCCTGACCGAAACATGGAAACAATGAATGACATTCAAGAGTTTTATTCAAGGACACATTCCTCTTTATGCAGGTGAGAAAATGCTGAAAAGTCTATTAGACAGCCTGAGCTTCAGTGGCATACATACTTTTGACCTGTGGCTAAAGGTAAAGTCTTGAGAACCGAGACCCACAAACTCCCTTTGAGTTTTTTTCAACTCTAGCCCTAAATAATACTGACTAACTCTCTGCATCCTAATGCCTGAATTATCGAATCTTGGCATTAAGTTTGAGTGCCTTTGGGGGAAATTTAAAGTCCCAATGAATGGGAACTCTTTTTGAACTTTTCGCCCTTGAACCATACTTAGGTACCATCCGGAGACACGTAATTGGGTCACTTATTTTATATTGTTACAGACGAGTTTTCTACTATTCAATTTTGTCTTGTTTATCAATTCAGTTTTGTCTTGTTTATTTAAAATCTAGGTGTAACAATCGGGGAACAATGTTTGTGACAAGCATTTAAATATGTTTAACACAATTAAAAATTCCTTTAATTTCGTCTTGTTTGCTTTTAGCTATGACATTGATGTTCTGAACTTGACAGCCTCCCGGTATTTCAATTCCAAAGTGAAGCCTGAACATCAGACTTCTGCTCTGCATTCTTCTCTAGGCCCATGCCCACCTTTTCCAGTTTATAAGAGGTAAGAATCACAACCTATGTTACCTAGTAGTAAAGAAATTTCCTAAAATCCAACAGTTAGCCCAAAGGAATCACCCTAGTTAGGTCTGATTGAGAGGCTGACAAAAAGTGTTAACCCTGTCTGTAGGAAAAGGCAAAAGAAGAAAGAAATTTCCTAAAATGAAAATATTTGGAGGAACACAATAGGATGTAGAAATTTGTAAAAAAGGAACTTTGAATTTTAAACCCTTTCTGAAGTTTAGGTCTTTTTGGTTTGTTTCAGTACTCCCATTTTGAACCGATGTGTCCCTGAGGCAGTCAAGGATATCACAGAGGAAGTTTTATCAGGAGTGTATGGACTACTCAACAGTTGGAAGCTGGTGCAAATACTGACTAACTCTCTGCATCCTAATGCCTGAATTATCGAATCTTGGCATTAAGTTTGAGTGCCTTTGGGGGAAATTTAAAGTCCCGATGAATGGGAACTCTTTTTGAACTTTTCGCCCCTGAACCATAAGTACCATCCGGAGACACGTAATTGGGTCACTTATTTTATATTGTTACAGACAAGTTTTCTACTATTCAATTTTGTCTTGTTTATCAATTCAGTTTTGTCTTGTTTATTTATCTAGGTGTAATAATCGGGGAACAATGTTTGTGACAAGCATTTAAATATGCTTAACACAATTAAAAATTCCTTTAATTTTGTCTTGTTTGTTTTCAGCTATGACATTGATGTTATGAACTTGACAGCCTCCCGGTATTTCAATTCCAAAGTGAAGCCTGAACATCAGACATCTGCTCTGCATTCTTCTCTAGGCCCATGCCCACCTTTTCCAGTTTATAAGAGGTAAGAATCACAACCTATGTTACCTAGTAGTAAAGAAATTTCCTAAAATCCAACAGTTAGCCCAAAGGAATCACCCTAGTTAGGTCTGATTGAGAGGCTGACAAAAAGTGTTAACCCTGTCTGTAGGAAAAGGCAAAAGAAGAAAGAAATTTCCTAAAATGAAAATATTTGGAGGTACACAATAGGATGTAGAAATTTGGAAAAAAGGAACTTTGAATTTTAAACCCTTTCTGAAGTTTAGGTCTTTTTGGTTTGTTTCAGTACTCCCATTTTGAACCGATGTGTCCCTGAGGCAGTCAAGGATATCACAGAGGAAGTTTTATCAGGAGTGTATGGACTACTCAACAGTTGGAAGCTGGTGCAGCAGATACTCTCTGATGTGTACAAGGCCTGGCCTCAGATATTGGGATTTACCTTCTTATCTCTGAGTAAGGGTTCTAAGATGTACGCAATTAATGACCTTTTTGTATGTCTCCCAATAAGTTATTTAGCTTCGGAGATGTTATAATATATTATACATATACTTTTCTATTACCTTATTTTGTAAAAGAAATGTTGATATATTGAATTCAATTTCATAAAGTTCCTTGATTAAGTTTATATTTGCCTGTAGACGCCTCTGGTCCTAGTCTTGTCAACATGTTGTTTTGCACAGCTAATGTTCCTACATCTGGTTGGGTTGGGTTGGGTTAAGTTAGGTTGGGTTGGGTTAAGTTAGGTTGGGTTAGGTTAGGTTGGGTTAGGTTAGGTTGGGTTAGGTTAGGTTAGGTTAGGTTTGGAATCATACAAAATTTCGTCCTCTTCTTTATGTTAATTTTTTGAGTGCACTCAAAACCGAGTTTCTGAGTGCACTCAAAGTAGAATGCATTGGAGACTTTCATCCACTTTCACCTCCACTTCCGCTTTCGCCTCCACCTCCATTTTCACTTTCACCTCCACCTCCATTTTCATTTTCGTCTCCACATTAAATTTTGCCTTTACCTCCATCTCCACTTTCGCCTCCACCCCTATTTCTACCCCAATCTGGAGTTCTTCTCTGCGCCACTGCTGGTTATTTGTGTGTTCGCCTTCTTTATTGCGCACTGTGTCATTTCTCTGTACGAGGTAAGTGAGAATCTGATTCTCCTCATTCTTAACCCTTAACTGGTGAGGTTGGGTCTGTGACAGACCCCACCTCACCAAATTTATTTTTGTCGTAGCGGCAACCCTATACTGAGATCTTTATGGTTTATAGTACCTTTAAGTTAGTGTGTTATTGACCTTGTGACGAGAATTATATAAATAAAAAGTGAGATACATTCACTCACTCATTCACACACTGATCGTTCTATCTCCAGATCCCCAACCCCTAGAAATCTGAAAGCGATATTCCTAATATGTTCTAGATGTGCAATAAGAAATGATTTTGCCGAACTTCAAACCGATTTTGAGTTATGATCAATTTTCCTCGGCGAAGCACGGGTAATCTGCTAGTTTCGATTTAAAATGGTCAAACCATTGTGTCAACAAAAATTAAATTACGAAGGAAAGCCTTTAATGAGTCTCTTTCTATCTTGTAGTATTCTTCAACCTAAGGATTTGATGGCATAGTTTTATTATTATTCACTTTTTTCCTTTTCGTATTACTTCAAGGCACATTCTTTTACATCCATGCCTAGCCAAGACCGGAAAAATTCGGTCAGAAAATTTCCGTCCTGCCCGGGATTCGAACCCAGCACCTCCAGGTTTAGAGTCAGTGTTCTTGACCACTCGGCCACATAGGTGGGCAAGAGATCTTATTTAAGTAGGTACTTACCTTATTTTTGCAATTTATATTTCAGGCATGGACTGTACTGGCAAGTAACGCTCTCAATCTAGCCACCGTGAACAGTGTAGGAGATTTCATTCTGTTCCTGGGTAAATGCATTGTGACCGCCGTCACTGGTTCAGCCGCCATCTTGGTTCTGAGGGAAGACCCCAATCTGGAGTTCTTCTCTGCGCCACTGCTGGTTATTTGTGTGTTCGCCTTCTTTATTGCGCACTGTGTCATTTCTCTGTACGAAGTAAGTGAGAATCTGATTCTCCTCATTCTTAACCCTTAACTGGTGAGGTGGGGTCTGTCACAGACCCCACGAAAATTTATTTTTTTCGTAGCGGCAACCCTATACTGAGATCTTTTTGGTTTCTAGTACCTTCAAGTTAGTGTGTTCTTGACTTGTGACGAGAATTATATAAATAAAAAGTGAGATACACTCACTCACTCTTTCACACACTGATCGTTCTATCTCCAGATCCCCAACACCTAGAAATCTGAAAGCGATATCCCTAATATGTTCTAGATGTGCAATAAGAAAGGATTTTGCCGAACTTCAAACCGATTTTGAGTTATGATCAATTTTCCTCGGCGAAGCATGGGTTACCTGTTAGTTTCGATTTAAAATCGTGGGAGAAAACGCTGTACGCTTAAATGAGTTTTCCGTGGGATTAAATCTTGTTCACCGATGAAATCGGGACGATAAGACCATAGCAGTTACAGTTCCCTCTGTCAAACCTCTTTAAAAAAAAAAAGAAAAAAAAAGAAAGGATTTTGCCGAATTTTAAACCGATTTTGAGTTATGATCAATTTTCCTTGGTGAAGTACGGGTAACCTGCTAGTTTCGATTTAAAATCGTGGGAAAAATGCTGTACGCTTAAATAAGTTTTCCGTGGGATTTAATCTTGTTCACCGATGAAGGTTTTCTTCTGCAAAATTGTATAGCATAATCGCACCCCCTGCAGATCTCCAAGTTCCCATTTTCTGTTCTGTTCCCAGATTGTAATAGACACTCTGTTCCTATGCATCAGTGAAGACCAATATATGAACGGGGACGAAGGCCAGTGGAAATCTTCAGCTCTCCTAACGTCAGTTCAGCATAAAGCAAACAAGAGAAATAACAACGAGACAATAGTTATGTCTGAAGTTCCTGAACTAACACCTATGAATGCAGTCTGAATCAGCTAGTGGCTAGCCCTGCTGTATGAATCAAGAGACTTGACAGGGTTGAAACTCCGTCCAAGGTTTGATTCTAGCTTGAACGTAGAGATGCATTTGAGACAGATATTCAGATTCAAGCGAGCAAAGATTTGAGTCATTACAGACTGGATGTCATCCAACTTACACAGGTGAATTTGTAAGCTTGATTCGAGCCTTACATCCAATCGTGTGTGCTGACTGGGAAAATACCTACCTACCTTGTTTGCCAGTCTGTCGTCTGTCTCATATCTACCTATTCTAGTCAAGAAATACCTACTAAGTTACGGGTGTTGGTAGGTAGCAGGGCCATATCCAGGATTTTGTCGAGGAGGGGGAGGGGGTGGGCCGAGAGTCCAAACAGTGATATATTATACGGGGGGGTGGATGCTCCAAATTTTCGGAGCCTTGCCTACAGTAAAGGTCAAAAATTAAGCTTGAGAGGGGGGGGGGCTTGGCCCCGCCCTTAAATACGGCCCTGACTTCAAATTATCTCAGGATAAGGGCAAGAAATTCGGTTTATTTAGATAACTATAGCTCGATTCTGGCTACCTAGGTCAGGGGTTTCCAACTAGCGGCCCGCGGGTTTCCAACTAGCGGCTTGCTACCCTATGTACATACATAATTATGTGGCCCTGGAAGTACCTCCTGAACTAACACCTATGAATGCAGTCTGAATCAGCTAGTGGCCAGCCCTGCTGTATAAATCAAGAGACTTGATAGGGTTGAAACTCCGTCCAAGGGTAGGTTTGATTCCAGCTTGAACGTAGAGATGCATTTGAGACAGATATTCAGATTCAAGCGAGCAAAAATTTGAGTCCAAATGTGGCTTGAAAGTAAGTACTTGTTCTGATTCAAGTGTCTATCCATTGAGCTCAGACATACTTGTACTGTATGTTTATTCGAAAAAGATATTTGAAGAGCTAGGCTGGCCTCACATTTGTACTCGTAGTAAGCGCGACTTTGAGCAGTTCTTTTAAGATTATATACGCTTTGGATTGATTCGAAAGATTTTCTTATTCCGTTAAGGGGAAAGGATATACCTAGTTTTGTCTAAATGTATGTGTGTCAATTATTTTTTTAGGGTTATTTGCTATTTTTCTTACGAGTTTATTTTGACGTTCATTTTTGTGGCGAAAATTTAAAGCAGCTTATTTCCCTTTCCACAGTAACACTGTACCTGTATTTCATGTGTATGTTCTTTTTCACTTACATTCGATGTACCAATCTTTTATATAACTTTTTTTAAATATTATTTATACCTACCTTTTATTATATTTCCCTACATTTTATTATGTAATTCCTATAACACAACTTGGTAGCTATAAATCGCGAAATCGGTCATTAGAAATGTAACTTGAAAAGTTAGGCAGAAAAGTTTGATTTTTCTGTCAATTGAAGACATTCTTTCCTAATTTAAATACTCTCCTTCCTATCTACTTGATTCAATTTTATTTAATTTTATTTTAAGACTGACATTCGTGTTTTATTTTATTTTTTAAATCCCTTTTTTAATTTTTTGCACAACGTAATCATGTTTGATACTTTTTCAATTATAATTGTCAATTAACTGCACATAAGAACTCTTACATTCGATGTACCAATCTTTTATATAACTTTTTTTAAATATTATTTATACCTACCTTTTATTATATTTCCCTACATTTTATTATACATGTAATTCCTATAACACAACTTGGTAGCTATAAATCGCGAAATCGGTCATTAGAAATGTAACTTTAAAAGTTAGGCAGAAAAGTTTGATTTTTCTGTCAATTGAAGACATTCTTTCCTAATTTAAATACTCTCCTTCCTACCCACTTGTTTCAATTTTATTTAATTTTATTTTAAGACTGACATACGTGTTTTATTTTATTCCTTAAAACCCTTTTTTTAATTTTTTGCACAACGTATAATCATGTTTGATACTTTTTCAATTATAATTGTCAATTAACTGCACATAAGAACGTCTTGTAGCTTTAGATTTAAATGTACAATTATTAATGTTACAGTGTTTATAGTTGATAACAAATTTTATTTAATGTTAGCGTTTAATGTTTGTGGTATTGCCTTGATCTCATTTCATGAACTATTTAATTCCCTTGATTATAATTTTTTACTAATTTTGTATTCCAGAATGTTGAGGCAAAATGGTAACTTCTTTATACACAATACATAATACATAATTTTATTATTTGATAACAAATTTTATTTAATGTTAGCGTTTAATGTTTGTGGTATTGCCTTGATCTCATTTCATGAACTATTTAATTCCCTTGATTATTATTTTTACTAATTTTGTATTCCAGAATGTTGAGGCAAAATGGTAACTTCTTTATACACAATACATAATTTTATTATTCTTTTTATACCTACTTTTCCCAAGGTTCTTGATAATCTGGAATTTTTTGAAATGTCAAAATGCATTTCATGATCCATCATTGCCTCTACAAATACAAAATATTTCCATTTATGAATTCCTCTTTTTTTACAATAGGGTTCCTTTTTTATAACTTTTGTATTTTAGTTACAAATACCTAATAGTTTTATTTAGAACTTGAATATTTTATTTCTGTAACCCGTTTAATTGCCATTAGTTACTTCTGGAGAACCTTTTCCCCCGGTCGAAAATTATTTAAGTTATATCTTTCCTTTGTCCTTAGAATTCCTTAACAAATTTTCCCAAATTAACTGCTTCTAGATGCAATTATTGTTGTGTTCTCTAAATTGGCACCTAGTTATCTAAATTAGTGTTTCTATCTAAAATATTTTTTAATTATATTTTTAATATTTATATTTATTTTGCTGTTGTTGCTTACATGAGATTTTAACTTTATGTTAGACCTGTACTTAACCCTTATGAAACCACGTTAAGTTTTATTATTTTTATGTTAGGTCTTTTTGTGGTGCCCCTCTTCTACTAAAGTGCTTTATAAAACCATTTTATTTTGATTTTTATTGAGGTTCAAAGTAACCTCAAAACCAGTAGATATAACTTTGCTGTAGGTAAATGCAATACGATTTTTACCTTAATAAAACTGCTAATTTCAATATTAATCTTATCTTTTGTTTTTCATATGTAAATCAGCTCCTATTTTTATATTTAATCTTACATGCTCTAGGCGCTCTCCTGATCACCATATTCAAAATACCGCGCCTTATTCTGTCCTTTATACATCAGAGGTGAGTAGAACATATACCCTCGTTACCCTTCAGTTCGTAATTTTGTTAGGTTTATATTAGATATCCTATGTATGAGAGTCAGCAATTAAGTATCCAAAATACATAATATAACGGTAAGCAATAATGTCGTAACTTTGCGAGAGATAATATGAAGAAGAGCTCTTTTCATTATTTTCAGAGGACTACTCAGTTCTTGGGTCGGAGGTATAGATAGGGAGATCTACCTGATTGACTGAGTAGGCCACTGAAAAGTTCAGTGCCTTTGGGGGAAATTTAAAGTCCCGATGAATGGGAACTCTTTTTGAACTTTTCGCCCCTGAACCATAAGTACCATCCGGAGACATGTAATTGGGTCACTTATTTTATATTGTTACAGACAAGTTTTCTACTATTCAATTTTGTCTTGAGCTGTTCTCCTCCCTGTTTATAGTCCCACAGCCAGACGCTAGTCTACTCTCTGTTTAACGTCCCCTAGCCAGACCCACCCTTGATCAATGATTGAGTGTACCTAAATCATCATGTTTAGAAGAAAAACAATATGCATTCTCCTCATCGAAAATTATTAACTGGTGAGGTGGGGTCTGTCACAGACCCCACGAAAATTTATTGTTGTAGCGGCAACCCTATACTGAGATCTTTTTGGTTTCTAGTTCCTTCAAGTTAGTGTGTTCTTGACCTTGTGACGAGAATTATATAAATAAAAAAAGAGATACACTCACTCACTCTTTCACACACTGATCGTTCTATCTCCAGAACCCCAACACCTAGAAATCTGAAAGCGATATTCCTAATATGTTCTAGATGTGCAATAAGAAAGGATTTTTTTGCCAGAGGACTACTCAGTTCTTGGGTCGGAGGTATAGATAGGGAGATCTACCTGATTGACTGAGTAGGCCACTGAAAAGTTCTTTTTTTTTACTCACTCACTCACTTACTCAATCAGTCACTCACTCTTTCTACTTCGCGGATCCAGCCTTGTAAAAGTTTCATAGTTTCCTTTTATAAATTGAATCTTTCAACTATTTACCAATGAACCTATAAAAATTATATTGAACACCAACCTTAGTGGTGTAGTGGTTAGCCCGGTGGACTTGGAATCTGGAGGTTGGTGGTTCGAGTGAAAGTCAAGCCATGGAATTAAGCGTAGTGTATGTATTAAGCGGGGAACCACATTTTTGACAAGCAGTTATGCTTGAGATAGTTAAACATTTCTTACATAACCTTATATTGAACGAAAACCGAAAGCCACAAAAGCAAGACTATCTTCCTATTTGACGTAAACAGGGCGGCAGATATTATGATTGATCAAATTGATTATTAAAAAATACAGTCACTGTACGTACCTATCTTAAGTACTCTACCTACTTCAAAGCTTTGTGTAGTCTGTGTACCCATTTCACCACAATGATGAAAAACCGCAGTTAATCGATAATCTTTCGTTGTCAAGTAAACGTACACCCGCTGGGCGCTAGGTAGCACCACAAAATAGTTATTAAAAATGAACCGAGGTTCGTTATGCCCAAGGAACGGCCATTCACCCTACAACACAAAAGAACCTTGAATAACAGAAAACTATAATGAAAAATAGGTAGGTACTCGTACACCCATGCAGGTTGCGTGCTAACTTGTGATAATAATTTCCTTTGAAAAGGATGCAATAATAGTGTAAGAGGCCCTGCTACAATTGGGGGGGCTTAAGCCCCCCAAGCCCCCCCCCTATCGCCGCCTATGCCTATGGTTTGTTAAATGTAATAATTAGTATATATATTAATTACATTTTACATCCGTTTTAACAATTGATTTCGATATCTTCCAGAATTCACCCTAGTGCAATATGTGGACGCCACGTGGATTACATACATGTGGTGGGTGTATGTGTTTGGCCTCATTTGGATCTCGGAGTTTATTCTGGCATGTCAGCAGATGGTGATAGCAGGGGCAGTGGCCAGATGGTATTTCAACGGGTGAGTGTTTTTGATCGGAAGGACGTGGGTTCGAATCCCAACCAAAGAATGAAATGTTCTCTCTTTTTCTTATGTGTTGATCTCTTTGGTAGAGTTTTTGTGGAAGATCTCTTAAAATTTTTTTATGTAATGATGATTTGACATCGTGATAGAGGTATAAGAATTGTGTTTAGAGAATGTCTTTGATCTCAAATTTGTTGGTTTTGAATTTCGATTTATGTACTGTCGGCCGTTAATTTGGGTGAAATCTTTGAAAATGCTCAAAAAGTGTTCTTTTTTCTCAGGACTTTAAATTTCGGCCAAAGTAGCTCAAAAATATAAAAATCGGAATATCTAATTATTTTAAAATTGACCGCGCCCAATCAGGCACGTACATAATGGAATAGAATAATAAAGTACATATGTAATTGTAATCATCACAAGATTTTAAAATGAAATTTGCATAATATGTACCTATTATTTAGCTTAATCTAACTCGGTTATCAAATTCTTTTTCTCTCCAGAGGTCGCAATAACAAAGGCGAAGAAGCTAGCAAGTGGCTGGTCCTGAAATCAGTGAAGACTCTATGGATGTATCATTTAGGTTCCATGGCTCTAGGCGCCCGCTTTAATAGCCTCATAATCTTCAATCTCGGCTTTCCTCTCGTTGTACTGGGGACAAAGGAAGAGGTGATACATACATCAACAATTTACCCAATTTGGAAACTAAAAGTCTCAGTACACCACTTTTTGTGCACATCCATTATTGGTGCATAACCTAAGAACATAATAGAAATTTTTGTTTACATTAAAAATTAGTAAGATTTTGTTTAATTCTTATGGAAACAGAAGGAAATTTTATTTTTACTTTTTGGGTCCCATTAGGCCATAAAGGGTTCCGCAGGGACCATTTTCCTCAGTAAATTCTAACAGTTCACTGAACTACTAGTCATATTTTGCTTTACTTACCACTCGTGTTAGTTCTTCTAATTTCTCCAGTTGTTGATCTCGTTCCAAGGTGACCATTGTAAATGATATTTGTGTTAAATAGGTCTGTCACTCAAGATAGGTGACTTTTCAACAAGATAACTGACTCACACATTTCATGGACACCCACTCATACCATGGACAAGCAAGCTTCTCTTTGACTTGTAAACACTGAACAATGATGCTTGGATGACGACAGAATTTTTGTTATTCCAACTGATACAAAAGCCATGGTTTTACCCTTTTCTTTTTGGGTCCCATTAGGCCATAAAGGGTTCCGTAGGGGCCATTTTCCTCAGTAAATTCTAACAGTTCACTGAACTACTAGTCATATGTTGCTTTACTTACCACTCGTGTTAGTTCTTCTAATTTCTCCAGTTGTTGATCTCGTTCCAAGGTGACCACTTTAAGTTTGATTTCCTTCTGTTCCAAATCGTTCTCGTACTTTTGTTTCCACCAGTCTAGTTGATCGTTCAAATCCTGGAAATATGTATATTGAAAGAACGAAGTTCCTAGTTTTAAGACGATTTTGTATTGTTTGTCTATTTCTTTATGCTCAGGGGGCCAAATTGGGGCCTAATTTTGATAATGAAATTCATTAATTTTGTACGGATTTTGGCCATTTTAAGTTTGATTTCCTTCTGTTCCAAATCGTTCTCGTACTTTTGTTTCCACCAGTCTAGTTGATCGTTCAAATCCTGGAAATAGATTGAAAAAACGAAGTTCCTAGTTTTAAGACGATTTTGTATTGTTTGTCTATTTCTTTATGCTCAGGGCCAAATTGGGGCCTAATTTTGATAATGAAATTCATTAATTTACTTGTAGGGATTTTGAATACTTTGATTTACCTGTACGCATTTTGAATACTTTGACTACTTGTAGGTACATATTTTGAATATTTTGATTTACCTGTACGGATTTTGAAAACTTTAATTCACCTTTACTCATTTTAATACTTTGATTACTAATAGGTACAAATTTTGAATACTTTGTATACCTGGAGGTATAGATTTTGAATACTTTGATTTACCTGTACGGATTGTCAATACTCAATTTACCTGTACGGATTTTCTCAGGAAGTTCATAATTTCATTGGCCACTCTATGTTCTTGCTCAATGTGCTGTGTTGTGTCCAGTATATTCTGCTGGTGTTGGGCTTGCTTCTTGTTGATCAGGTAGATGTTCTGTTCGGTCTTTGCCTGGTACCATTTCGAGTAGTAGTTCACTTGGATGTCCTTCAGCGTCAGCTTGTCCTCACGATCGTCCTAAGAAGAAAAGTGGAAGCGGGGGTGTTAGTTTATCCACCGTCATTTCAGTCCCGAGATAATACAACGAGAATTCTCCTAAGAAGAAAAGTGGAAGCGGGGGTGTTAGTTTATCCACCGTCATTTCAGTCCCGAGATAATACAACGAGAATTCAGGGGTCGAGCGGATTGGAACACATCACATGCCTTCAGGCACACTCCATTTGTCAAGGGTCTAGGTTTTCCTTGCCCTTGGGATATATTTCTCGCACGTCGGAAGCGTAGTCGCGCTTTTAGTAAACCGGAGTCACCCGATGTCGCCCTAAAATCCAAACTTATGAATCTGACGTAGACCGGCGCCTAAGGTTTTCTCGAGAAACTTCATTATTCTTCAAGATTGGAACACATCACATGCCTTCAGGCACACTCCATTTGTCAAGGGTCTAGGTTTTCCTTGCCCTTGTGGGATATATTTCTCGCACGGAAGCGTAGTCGCGCTTTTAGTAAACCGGAGTCATCCATGTCGCCCTAAAATCCAAACTTATGAATCTGACGTGCGCGCGGCGCCTAAGGTTTTCTCGAGAAACTTTATTATTCTTCAAATTTATTCATATAATTCTTCAAATTCAAGGAGGTATTTTATAATTCAGCCTATAGGTAATTCCGGGCCCATGACCCAAAGTGTTAACTTACCATTAAGTTGGCGAGCTCTAGATCTGTCTCATGTTTTTCCTTATTGGTGGCAATCAGTTTTCGGACGGACCTATTGAGAATTTCCACCATTTGGGCTTTACGCGGTTTTTTCGGCTTGGCTTTTTGTGCTTCGGCGAGCGTTGTGCTAATTTTAGCTTTTCTTGCTGCTTCCTCCGCGGAGAAATCGGTAGCTATCTTTCTGAGTGTCGAGAATGTACCCGTCTCTTGAATTTCTTTCATGGTGGACTGAAGTACATGTTGGAGGGCTTTTCTGGAAAGCAAACGGATTTATGTTTATTTTTTAAACCATCAACCATTAGGTACCGTAGGTATGACAAATTAAATAAAGGATAAATTTCCATCCTTCGGCTAGGATAGAACCCGCGCTCTTCTGCTACCAGACAGCACCCGGGCAGGGTGACCTGCACTGGTAGATTAGTACTTGCTTCTGGTCTTTAATTGGTACTTACTTCTGTTATTTGGTACTTTTAGTACTTATTTCTGGTCTTTGTTGGTACTTATTTCTGGTCTTTGTTGGTACTTACTTCTGGTCTTTCAGATTCGGATGCCGCAGGTCTGTCAGGTCGCTGATGATTTCAACTTTGGTCAAACAGTCTTGCAGCAAGGTCACAATGTATGCCGTGTCTTGCTTTTCCATCGGGGCGGGAGTTGAAAAACTTTGCGAAGGTATAGGTAGGTAGGTAGGAAGGTATATAGGTAGGTAGGAAGGTAGGTAGGTAGGTAGGTAGGTAGGTAGGTACCTACGGCTACACGGCGCTGGAGGTAGGTATGTAAAGAGCGACAAATCACTGCCTACGCCACGCAAAAGACACAAAAGCGATTGTATAGGTACCTACGCGTGGTTATGCGGAAAGTAGGTACCTATAAAAGGTACCGCAGCAAGTTCACAATGTATGCCGTGTCTTGCTTTTCCATCGGGGCGGGAGTTGAAAAACTTTGCGAAGGTATAGGTAGGTAGGTAGGTACGGCTACACGGCGCTGGAGGTAGGTATGTAAAGAGCGACAAATCACTGCCTACGCCACGCGAAAGACACAAAAGCGAAGGTATATAGGTACCTACGCGTGGTTACGCGGAAAGTAGGTACCTAAAGAGAGACAAATCACTGCTTACACTACGCGCGACGCGAAAGCCACAAAAGCAAGACTATCTTCCTATTTGACGTAAACAGGGCGGCAGATATTATGATTGATCAAATTGATTATTAAAAAATATAGTCACTGTACGTAGGTACCTACCTTAAGTACTCTACCTACTTCAAAGCTTTTCAAGACTATCTTCCTATTTGACGTAAACAGGGCGGCAGATATTATGATTGATCAAATTGATTATTAAAAAATATAGTCACTGTACGTACCTACCTTAAGTACTCTACCTACTTCAAAGCTTTGTGTAGTCTGTGTAGTGTGTACTGTGTACCCATTTCACCACAATGATGAAAAACCGCAGTTAATCGATAATCTTTCGTTGTCAAGTAAACATACATTACAACACAAAAGAACCTTGAATAACAGAAAACTATAATGAAAAAAAGGTAAGTTCTCGTACACCCATGCAGGTTGCGTGCTAACTTGTGATAATAATTTCCTTTGAAAAGGGTGCAATAAAACCATTATTGGTGCATAACCTAAGAACATAATAGAAATTTTTGTTTACATTAAAAATTAGTAAGATTTTGTTTAATTCTTATGGAAACACAAAGAAATTTTATTTTTACTTTTTGGGTTCAAAGTAACCTCAAAACCAGTAGATATAACTTTGCTGTAGGTAAATGCAATACGATTTTTCACTTAATAAAACTGCTAATTTCAATAATAATCTTATCTTTTGTTTTTCATATGTAATTCAGCTCCTACTTTTATATTTAATCTTACATGCTATGGAAAATAAATAAGCTAGTAAAGTTCTCCAATGGAATACTAATTGAAGAGATAACAGTTGGTTATGCTGTCATGAATGATGTGATATTATTGTTATCCGTTGAAGCCAAAGTGCAGAAGACACCAGGATTTTGTCGAGGAGGGGGAGGGGGTGGGCTGAGAGTCCAAACAGTGATATACCGGGGGGTGGATGCTCCAAATTTTCGGAGCCTTGCCTACAGTAAAGGTCAAAAATTGAGCTTGAGAGGGGGGTGGCCCCGCCCCGAAATACGGCCCTGACTTCAAATAATTATCTCAGGATAAGGGCAAGAAATTCGGTTTATTTAGATAGGTAACTATAGCTCGATTCTGGCTACCTAGGTCAGGGGTTTCCAATTCCAACTAGCGGCCCGCGGGTTTCTAACTAGCGGCTTGCTACCCTATGTACATACATAATTATGTGGCCCTGGAAGTACCTCCCAATGTAGGATGTGACCCGCATACACATGGAAGTTGGAAATCCTTGACCTAGGTTGATCCCAGTCCGTCATCTTTGAGAATAAGGAAAAAGCGCCTTAAAATTGATACCTCTTTACGTGGTATGCAATGTGCAGTTCATTTTGAAAGTAAACAAAACTTTTTTATCAAAGATTCAAAGATTTTGTTTTAGTGTTTTTCAGAAATCACAAAAATCAGAAACTTTTTACTAGCAAAATCCCCTTTATTAGTTCTTCGTTTGAGTCTTTTGCCTTTTATAAGTTACTTTATCAATTTGTTGCTAATCTACATTTCAGTAGCCTGTGATCACTCATTTCAACACCTACCTCACTATTCCATTGTTGACGGGACTTGTGAAACACACCCCAATGGAAAATGCAGTTGAAGATAAGCAGGTAAAAGTGGGTTGGTTTGGTCAACAAAACTTTGATTCAGACAGACATTAATCAACGTACCCACCTATAGCCCAGTCTTGATAAGATTATAATATGTGGGTTTGGGTTTGAACCTTTTGGTAGGTACCTACTTTATTTGGACACTAAATGGAGTTAGCTAATCTGTCGTTTACCTATCATTGAAAATTATGGCAAGTTCTTCTGATGTACATACCTATTACCTACCACTTGTAAATGATATTTGTGTTAAATAGGTCTGTCACTCAAGATAGGTGACTTTTCAACAAGATAACTGACTCACACATTTCATGGACACCAACTCATACCATGCACAAGCAAGTTTCTCTTTGACTTGCAAACACCGAACAATGATGCTTGGATGACGACAGAATTTTTGTTATTCCAACTGATACAAAAGCCATGGTTTTACCCTTTTCCCTTGGGTCTGTATTATAATCCTTTGTGCTAAACGATCCCTCTTTCCCTTTCAGAAAGAAACGGAAAGTACCAGTAACCCAGATGAAGACAACCAAAATGAAGACAGTGGATCCGAGACATTCTCCGAGGAAGTTGAACCGAGACTCAAGTACAGAAGACTGGTCAATGATGTAGCAGATGTGCTGTCCAAAGATGTTGCATCCTGCATTGCAGTTCATCCAAGGGTAATACTTGAGTTATGTTTTGCCCAGTCATCCCAAATGACTAAGTTCAGCAATGATTATGTAACAGAAATAAAGAAAATTGTTATCAATAAAAATAGAGAAAGTAAATTATGCTTAGTTGTCAGTTGAGAAGACTGGTCAATGATGTAGCAGATGTGCTGTCCAAAGATGTTGCATCCTGCATTGCAGTTCATCCAAGGGTAATACTTGAGTTATGAGTTATGTTTTGCCCAATCATCCCAAATGACTAAGTTCAGCAATGATTATGTACCTAACAGAAATAAAGAAAATTGTTATAAATAAAAATAGAGAAAGTAAATTATGCTTAGTTGTCAGTTGAGTAGGTAATAGTATACACTTAGTCATCTCAAGAAAAATATAGGAGCTGTACTTTAGTTAAAAGTTGGGCTCTATAGTAGAACTTAATATAATATTGGTTAAAAGTCAGGCTCTATACACTCTAAGTATAGTAAAACTTAATATAATATTGCTGTAGAGTTTATATTTTATTTGATGTACAGAAATTTATTTTTTCCAACTGGATTGGAATGGTACATACTAGAGATCAGTGATGCTTTCATAACCTTGTGTAATCCAGCCACATGACATTTTTTTCCAACTGGATTGGAATGGTACATACTAGAGATCAGTGATGCTTTCATAACCTTGTGTAATCCAGCCACATGACATTTTTTTTAAACCAATTTATTAGGTACTCATTTACAATCTCTGTATTTCTCTCCTACAGTTCATGTGTATGGGAACAGAGTGGGGCCGAGTCCATCTATTAGATCACCAGGGAAACTCAATCAAAAACAAACAGCTCCGTCACCATAGTGTATGTGTGTCCGCTATATCAATAGACCTGGCCGGAGAGTACATAGCATCCTGCAGCCATGATGGGAAGGTATATGTGTATGGACTCTACACGACCAACAATGATATGTTTGTCAATTTGGAAACCTTACTCACCTCAGTACAAATAGATCCTCACTACAAGAAGTTAGCCAATTATAGAAGGTGAGATTATGAGATATGTTGTTTTATTATCAGATTATCACTCTATATCTGGGTGTTTGATGTCTGGAACATCTCATGCTGTTGCCTAAAATAGCTATAAAAATAAAAATCTTATGTAAGTAACCAGAGTACTTTGTGTTCTAGGTTTGTCACTGGTGATAACAAACTCATTCTTCACGAGAAAACTCTACTGTCCCGGATTCGATCCACGACCCTCTGTGACGCAAGCATGGAAGGTGGCGTCATCAATATGTCCTGGTGTACACAGTTCATTGCTTGGGCAACCAATGTGGGAGTCCGAGTTTATGATATCCAAGCAAGAACCTCCCTAGGACTTATCAAATGGAAGAGAAATGCCAGGTATGTTGTAAGAATTTTAGTGTCTTAAGGAGGTGAGTTAGTAAATGAAGAGGAATGCCAAATAAGGACCATGATGCCTTAAGGTGTATCTTAGGTCAAGATATAAACCCAACCATACATTGATTTTGTAATGGTTGGGAGGTTGTGACCATAGTCTGATGAAGAATGATAGGTATGTACTATGTTTTCACTTGACAAATATAGTCTGATGATTAAAGTAACCAGAATATTAAACATCTGAGTATTCAGGTATCTGTACAAGAGGGCTGTAAGAAAATCCTCGTGTCGGACTATTTCAACCTACAAGAGCGTCTGGTGACTCTTCAAACACGCGGCATAGAGTTGAATTCATCATGTGTGTGCGGTGGATGTCATCAACAGTTAATCTCTAGTCATCTGGTATCTCGACTTATCACGTTCAACTGTAAACATTCCTTCCATGAACAGTGCCTTCCGAACCTGGTAAGTCATTTGAAAAGGTGTTTCTTATATTACAAGCGGAAAAAATATTTACATACATAGGTGGATTTCTACCGAAGGAAATTTATCGTTTCCCCCATTACTATTTTATTTTTAGCCATAGTAATCGACATCCGAGGACCGGAAATCTATTAAATTTTCTTCTTGTGTATTTCAGGACAAGTGTGCAATATGTTGTACAGAGGGAAAGTCCACGTCCAGTTCAATCCTGTGATATTCGTATAAGTTATTATGTTATTGTATGATGACATTCGCCATATCCTTCAGAGCATGTTAGCTAATAAGTTATATGACATTCCCAATGAGTAAGTCTATCCCCCCAGAGGTAAGTCGAAAGTTAAATGTCTATTGATGGAATACTAGATGCAATCGTCCTAGTATGGCACTTACAGTGTTTGTGCCACTGTCTGGTTTGCTCTCTTGCCAATACAAGAATAAACATTGGCAAGACAAAAGTAGGTCCTCCTTACGCCCAAACAAACATATGAAGATTCCCTTAATCTGAAATTGCAAATACAAAGAACACGGATTTTCTTTGGATACCTATTACCTCCTACATATGAAGCAAAAGGCTGTAACTTCCATCGTAAATCCATAAGGATGGGTTTGTTCGACTACCATTATCATAAGCCGATTCAGAAGATATATGTATTTATTTATTTTTTTTTACATTTTCCCAATTTTTCTAATTTGATTTTTGTTAAGAGAGTTTCAAAATCTTGAGAACTGTGTTGTGCTTATTGTGTTCATATGAGAAATGGGAAAAACGAGTGATACCTAGATGAATTGAGACAATAAACAAGTACGTTAGCCATAACTATAAATAAATTACTAAACAAGCCCTAATTTACATACTATAAGTGTTGATATTTGTGATTTTGTTACACAGTAAACAAAAATGATAATAGACCACATATGCACCCAACTTGGACAAGGGCATTTATTTACAGCTAAACTACTGTAGTGTGTATCATGTATTTATTTATTTATTTAGCTCTTTATCGGTTATAATTCAATGTACACAAGTACAAGAAATTACAGCATGGGGTGAAATTTACTTAGGGCTAGGACAATTTCTAGTAATTGGACCTATATCATAGTCAGGATGTCGCAGTCCTTTGTCAACTATAAGTTGATCCTATTAAGGTATAGTTTTACCCTTGATCAATGTTGTTGTTGTTGTTGTAGCGGCTTTAGCTTTCGCCGAATGGTGTTGGCAGAGTAAAGAAAGACATCTTTTTGTATCTGCCATACACCGGGGTGATGGTCTCTAGCCATGTTTAATTGGCTCGTCCTGAACCGTAGTCAACCATCGTGAGGACTTGTGCTTATTCTTTAAAAGCAGGGAGAACCCTTTGATACTGCCAGCTAGCTAGGCTGGTTAGGGTTAGCTGTTCTCCTCCCTGTTTATAGTCCCACAGCCAGACGCTAGTCTACTCTCTGTTTAACGTCCCCTAGCCAGACCCACCCTTGATCAATGATTGAGTGTACCTAAATCATCATGTTTAGAAGAAAAACAATATGCTTTCTTGTTTATTTGCAGCTGTTTGTCTCATAGATGAATCAAGGTTCACGATAGTAAGTCCCAAAGACATTGTGGTAGCAATTCCGTATGATGCGGACGACAGGGTGGAATGGCTCATAGACAACAAGTAAGTGTAGAGATGGAATGAATATGTATCTAAGCAATGGTTCAAGTTTAAGATGTTGACCGTTCGTCTATTAGTCAGCTGATCTAATTTGTATCCAAGCAACAATTTTGATTTGTACCCTTTGTTCGCGGTATCCGCGGTTTGTTCGCGGTATTCGCGTTTTGTTCGCGGTATTCGCGTTTTGTTCGCGGTATCCGCGGTTTGTTCGCGATATTCGCAGTTATGGGTTCGATCTCAGGCAAACGCAGATTTTTTTCAACTCTTTTTTTTACCGCAAATAATTGATGAAACCAAAATTTTCGCCTGCGGTCGGTCCTTAAAAATTTAGTTTCTATAGATTGTATAGCTCACAATTTTTGCCTGCGGCGCTGTTCCTCATTCTTTTCGTGTTAACCTTCATCCCTCAGGATGTGTGAATGTGTAGACCGAAAAATTACAAAAAAATGCGGCGCAGTTATTTCATGTGCAAATGGAGGACTTAAGCCCTTACCCTAGTGGGATGAAAAAAGATTGGAGAATTAATGTTGAACAGGCTTGGGAACATTATTTGAAGAAAAAAAAAATCTTGAAAAAGTAGACTGGAAATTTGGAAAAAATGGACTGGAAAACCGGGAAAAGTCAGGGAATTTAATTTTATTTTTCCATTTTGGTAGACACCTCGTTAGTTATTTGCTACAAATATCTTTATTTCTAATTTTTTGTTTAATAACTGTTATATTAGACTCAACCGATCTTTTCGTAATATGCCTCTCATACGATGGGTGATAAGTAATGGGTCGTTGAGAGACACAATACTTTGGTCCTTGAGAGACACAATACTTTCCGTTTAGGTGTTAAGTCAACACGAGAACACCAAAAAATGGCCCGTGGAAATATTTTAATTTCCAAATAAAATATGTATTACTTATTCTACGTGTCCAATTCGTTTTCAGGTATCTGTACAAGAGGGCTGTAAGAAAATCCTCGTGTCGGACTATTTCAACCTACAAGAGCGTCTGGTGACTCTTCAAACACGCGGCATAGAGTTGAATTCATCATGTGTGTGCGGTGGATGTCATCAACAGTTAATCTCTAGTCATCTGGTATCTCGACTTATCACGTTCAACTGTAAACATTCCTTCCATGAACAGTGCCTTCCGAACCTGGTAAGTCATTTGAAAAGGTGTTTCTTATATTACAAGCGGAAAAAATATTTACATACATAGGTGGATTTCTACCGAAGGAAATTTATCGTTTCCCCCATTATTATTTTATTTTTAGCCATAGTAATTGACATCCGAGGACCCAAAAGGTGTTTCTTATATTACAAGCGGAAAAAATATTTACATACATAGGTGGATTTCTACCGAAGGAAATTTATCGTTTCCCCCATTACTATTTTATTTTTAGCCATAGTAATCGACATCCGAGGACCGTGATTGCTTTGGGCTGACATTTGGCTTTGACTACTGAGTTTCTCGTCGATTATTGTTGTATTTAGTATGTCTGTTTGGTACGCAATAATTCTCGTACAGTTTATCCGATTTTGATGAAATTCAGCAATAATGGTCGATATACGGACATTTCTGTTTAGTTTTGTTCCCTTTGGCTCTTGAATTGTCCTTTTCTAATTTCTGAGTCAGGTCTGCAGTTCGTTGAACTCCAAGTGTTATTTTGGTTTTCAGGGATTTCTTCAACTAGTCAAGGAGTGGCCCCCGGATTTATACAAGGTGTCCGCCATTATCAATGCAGTGCTCGAGCATATGATCAAATCTGACATGGATGATAAGGACATCATTCTAGAGGCTTTAGCCATACTTTACTCCTACAATAACAAATATGATAAAGCCTTGGCACTGTATTTGAAGTAAGCACCTATGATGTTTTAGAGGATTTGGCAATAGTTTACTCCTACAATAGCAAATATGATAAAGCCTCAAATTTTTAATGTATCTTAAGCTGGGGGCATCATTGTTCCCAAATTCAACAATGTCATTCCTTTTACCGATCCTCAAATATGGGTTAAAGTTGTTCCAAGGGCCAATGTCCCCTAATTTACGGTATTCATTTAGTATTGATTTAATTCTGAACAATTTTCCCCCTGTTTTTATAACTATGCAAAACTTGTTTGTTTCAGAATGCAACACAAAGCCGTGTTTGGTATGATTGAAAAGCATGACCTCTATAATGTGGTGCATGATATGATTGAACAACTTATGGACCTGGATATTGAACAAAGTATTCGTATGCTGACTGAGAAGGAAGAAACCAACAGTAGTGTGGCTATGGCCAAGTTGAAAATTTGTGCCACTGTCTGGTTTGCTCTCTTGCCAATACAAGAATAAACATTGGCAAGACAAAAGTAGGTCCTCCTCACGCCCAAACAAACAGATGAACATTCCCTTAGTCTGAAATTGCAAATACAAAGAACACGGATTTTCTTTGGATACCTATTACCTCCTACATATGAAGCAAAAGACTGTAACTTCCATCGTAAATCCATAAGGATGGGTTTGTTCGACTACCATTATCATAAGCCGATTCAGAAGATATATTTATTTACTTTTTTTTACATTTTCCCAATTTTTCTAATTTGATTTTTGTTAAGAGAGTTTCAAAATCTTGAGAACTGTGTTGTGCTTATTGTGTTCATATGAGAAATGGGAAAAACGAGTGATACCTAGATGAATTGAGACAATAAACAAGTACGTTAGCCATAACTATAAATAAATTAAGAAACAGTCATAAAATGCGAATGTTGACCCCGTTTTTAATTTTAAGCGGGAAAAAGAACCTTGTCTGCACAAGTTGTAGATTTTTTCGTAAGCTATTAACAGAAAGGTGCTATTTGCTTCTGATGAAATACATTTGTTGCCTTTTCTTGGATTGATGTAGTTTCATCACTTAGTTTGTCCCAAATCGGAGGGTTGAATAAGGACTTTAGTAGTGACCATTAGCCACCACTTTTAGTAATCAAAATAGCACCACAAAAGTTCATCTGTAGCACCAGAAAAGAAAAAAAGTCCTTGGGAATTTCTTCAAATAATGGTTCTTGGTAGGAAATTACATTCGACGAACCCACATTTTCCCAACTCAGACCCAACTTTTACCATTTTCAGTACCTGCAATGACGTCATCAACGTATAAATAAATTACTAAACAAGCCCTAATTTACATACTATAAGTGTTGATATTTGTGATTTTGTTACACAGTAAACAAAAATGTTATAGAGCTATATCTTCTGAATCGGCTTATGATAATGGTAGTCGAACAAACCCATCCTTATGGATTTACGATGGAAGTTACAGCCTTTTGCTTCATATGTAGGAGGTAATAGGTATCCAAAGAAAATCCGTGTTCTTTGTATTTGCAATTACAGATTAAGGGAATCTTCATAACTTATAGTATGTAAATTAGGGCTTGTTTAGTAATTTATTTATAGTTATGGCTAACGTACTTGTTTATTGTCTCAATTCATCTAGGTAGCACTCGTTTTTCCCATTTCTCATATGAACACAATAAACACAACACAGTTCTCAATATTTTGAATCTCTCTTAACAAAAATCAAATTAGAAAAATTGGGAAAATGTAAAAAAAAAAAGTAAATAAATATATCTTCTGAATCGGCTTATGATAATGGTAGTCGAACAAACCCATCCTTATGGATTTACGATGGAAGTTACAGCCTTTTGCTTCATATGTAGGAGGTAATAGGTATCCAAAGAAAATCCGTGTTCTTTGTATTTGCAATTACAGATTAAGGGAATCTTCATATGTTTGTTTGGGCGTGAGGAGGACCTACTTTTGTCTTGCCAATGTTTATTCTTGTATTGGCAAGAGAGCAAACCAGACAGTGGCACAAACACTGTAAGTGCCATACTAGGACGATTGCATCTAGTATTCCATCAATAGACATTTAACTGTCATCCACTGAGGGGGAGGTGAACACAATATTTCACCCCCACAAGGTTCGGACGCCCTCTAATACGGTGGTGGTCAGTGGAGAAACTGGAGGCAATTTGACTAAGCAGAACTCTGGTAAGTAGCTCTTAAGATCTTGTTGTCGGTGGCAGCGAAGAGCCTGACTCAAGGCAAACCCTAACGCTAGGCAAATCTTAGGGCTGAAAAATCCGAGACCCAAAAATGTACCTAGCTCAGAATTCAAGTACCT
Organism: Diaphorina citri; assembly: GCF_000475195.1. Lineage (NCBI taxonomy): Eukaryota > Metazoa > Arthropoda > Insecta > Hemiptera > Psyllidae > Diaphorina > Diaphorina citri. The sequence continues at coordinate 185,010 of NW_007377452.1, read as the reverse complement.
AAAAAAAGTTGGTATCAAATGCCGATGTAGGGAGTTGTCCATAATTTTCCTCGAAGAGCCTGACTCAAGGCAAACCCTAACGCTAGGCAAATCTTAGGGCTGAAAAATCCGAGACCCAAAAATGTACCTAGCTCAGAATTTAAGAACCTAAAAAAAGTTGGTATCAAATGCCGATGTAGGGAGTTGTCCATAATTTTCCTATGGTAAATACATAGGTATTGAGGACAGTGCCTGAATTGTACATTTGTCATAATTTTTCGTTCAACTTCTTTCCAAAGCTTTCCCAAGATCTAAAAACAATATGCCTTTGAAATCACTGTAAATTAATTAATCATATTTATTTGTAGTTTTATTTTACAATTTTGGGTGGTTAAAATCACTGTAAATACGGCCCAGTTTGTGTTTCAGAAAATGTGGATCCTGAGTTGGGAGGGGAGGAAGCAACAACTCCCCCGCGTAGAGCTAGGGCTGTCAGAACCATGATTGGATGTAAGAACTCTTGCTGCTCCGTATCAGCCAAAAAGGTAGGCTCCATCTTGAGGATAGCTTGAGGTCGAATTTAGTACTTTATTCAGCAGTAGTGGGATTGAATTAAACTATTGAGTAGTTCAGTGTAGATCTAGATTTTTGGGTTCCTAAAGCTCCTTAAAAAATGATCAGCAAAGGTCCTTTATGTGTTGACCGTTCTGTCAAACTTCGTCAAAATCCGAGGAAATGATCGAGATTCATCGTGGAGCGAGCAGATTTGAATCATTGAATGAATCATCATAGATAAAAGGTATAACATGGTCCTCGCTTCTTTCAGTCAATAGTTATCCTCTCATTTTTCAGATATACTGGGGTGCTATTGTGACAGTGTCTGTAACGGGTACCTGGGTGGGTGCTACACATTTCATCAAGTATCTCTATATACCGCATACCGGCAGAAGTCTATTCTTCCGAAACATGTCTACCATTCATCAACACAAGGTAATCACCTGATGTTATGTAGGTACTTATTTATTTTGGTCACTCCTTATTTGGGGACAGGTATCTACATATTTTTCATCACACTTCGGAAGAAAGCAGGGTCCAAAATTTGGCATAATTTGTAGTCGTTAAAACCGAAATGTTTCTTCAACTGCATAATATAATCTCCGGAGTCTAGAAAACGTTGGCATAAATTGTTACCTTTGACCGATCTATCTGTACCTTGTTATCCAGGCTGCCATCTTCCATTCTTACCACTCCAGAATTTGACCAACTACATGAGCACTTGAGACATGGCTTGTATATTTGTATTTATGTCCTTTGCCCTTCAACAGATAATGACCTACAACGCCCCATTCTTCACCACCTGGTTCTGCACAAACTGGACCATCTTTTTCTTCCCCATCTTCCTCCTCGTACAACTTCTCAAGAATGGCTGCAAGTTTCCCTCAGAGGCCATACAAGAAAGTGTGAAGAGCTTCCGCGACAAAGGACTCACAGCAGGTACGTGTTGACAACTCATCTATAGCACATTTATAGCTAATCTATTCAGTCCTGTATCGTTCCAGTTTTTTACTAGGCGATTAATCAATGCCGTCCCGAGGCAGCTGAAGTTTCAGATTATCAAGAAAAGTTATAAAAAAAATATTGGAGAGATCAAAGGTGTAGATGTTGTGCACAAAAGTGTGATGAACAGCTTTCACGATCCAGTTTTATGGTGTTTTGTTTTCAGCTTCTTTCCTGGTCCGTTGCACATTCTTCTGCCTCCTCTGGGTGGGTACGAACTACATGTACATTCATTCTCTCAAGATACTCTATGCCACCGATGTGATGGCCTTGTTTGCTACGAATGTGGCCTGTGTCTACTTCAGTCCTGTATCGTTCCAGTTTTTTACTAGGCGATTAATCAATGCCGTCCCGAGGCAGCTGAAGTTTCAGATTATCAAGAAAAGTTGTAAACAAAAATATTGGAGAGATCAAAGGTGTAGATGTTGCGCACAAAAGTGTGATGAACAGCCTTCACGATCCAGTTGTATGGTGTTTTGTTTTCAGCTTCTTTCCTGGTCCGTTGCACATTCTTCTGCCTCCTCTGGGTGGGTACAAACTACATGTACATTCATTCTCTCAAGATACTCTACGCCACCGATGTGATGGCCTTATTTGCTACTAACGTGGCCTGTGTCTATAGCTGAAATTGAGGGGTTTACGCAAAAACGACTTATGTACGTATATGCCATGGGATTCAAATAGGCTATAAGTCGTTTTTCCTACAAAACTCTCAATTCTTAAGAGACAGGAATATTAGCTGAACTTCCTGAAAGAGAGGATAACTTTCTAGTTTAATGTACCTAATGTAATTAACTAAGTACACTTATACAAATTTTACAGGATTATCTTGTAATCCAAGTACAGAGAGACTTCTCAAAAGAATTGAATATCAATATAGGGTATATCGCCAGAATGAGACTGAAAAATCCGTTTACTCCCGTAGTCTAAACAAGATCTCATGTATACTTCTTTCTGTCAGTAAGTCATTCTTCAGATCCTGTAAGAGAGAAGCATCAGTAACCAACTAATCAGTAATAATGGTAATTATGTTCCAAGTCTTAAAATCCACCATGACAATTTGACAATATTTTTGAAATTGAGGAAGGCCATGATTGCCAAGGTCATTTTGACGAGCCGTTTTCTCGTGAAAAGAGGACAAGAACGGGTCTATTAGGCCATTTTCTTCACTTTTTGACCCGCCGCCATTTTGAATCAGGATGGAATGTGAAAATTTCAAGTAGCCTATGTCGCCTGGAGTACTTTTCTTAACAACCACAAAAAATTTCATCGAAATCGGTCGAGCCGTTTTCTCGTGAAAAGAGGACAAGAACGGGTCTATTAGGCCATTTTCTTCACTTTTTGACCCGCCGCCATTTTGAATCAGGATGGAATGTGAAAATTTCAAGTAGCCTATGTCGCCTGGAGTACTTTTCTTAACAACCACAAAAAATTTCATCAAAATCGGTTGAGCCGTTTTCTCGTGAAAAGAGGACAAAAACGGGTGTATTAGGCCTTTTTCTTCACGTTTTTGAACCGCCGCCATTTTGAATCAGGATGGAATGTGAAAATTTCAAGTAGCCTATGTCACCCAGAGTACTTTTCTTAACACCCACAAAAAATTTCATCAAAATCGGTCGAGCCGTTTTTGCGTGAAAAGAGGACAAAAACGGGTTTATTAGGCCATTTTCTTCGCGTTTTTGAACCGCCGCCATTTTGAATCAGGATGGAATTTGAAAATTTCAAGTAGCCTATGTCACCCGGAGTACTTTTCTTAACAACCACAAAAAATTTCATCAAAATCGGTCGAGCCGTTTTCTCGTGAAAAGAGGACAACCAAAGGTCTATTTAGCGTAACAGACAGACATACACACACACATACAGACAGACAGACAGACAGACAGAAATTTTTCTAATGTGATTTTTGGAATCGTGGATGCATAAGGAGTAAGAATAACTAAAAATTTCACGATTCTAAGCAATGTACAGACAAATCTACAATTTTATTTATATAGATTAATTAATAAGTTAAAGATCCTGGCCAGCTCTGAACAATCTTTGTAGCCCAGGTCTCTGCCTGAGGATCTAAGGCATTCTAAGGAACACTTAAGACTAATCTTGTCCTTTGATTAACTTTGATCCAATGTCTTTGTTATTTTACTATGGGTTGTATATTGATTTTTAGTCCATCGACCATATCATTGCTTGTTTTGTATATGTAGGGATTTCGCTCCTTAATTAGTTTTAAAGAAACTAAAAAAAAATCCAAGTCCGACTGAATTGAACTTTCATCCAAGCAACTGAAAATGATGTTCTCTATTGGCACATAATAGGGATATAACTGTGTCCTTAGAAATAGTGTGTCTGTACCTATATTGGGTACCTATGTCCTTAGACACCTAGTTTCTATTTGTGCCATTGTTTTTATATTTCCAGAAGTAACATTCACATGTTGTATTCCGTCTGGTCATCTGGTGTACACCACGTGGTGGAATGTGGCCGTGTCACCTGAATCAAATCAATGCATAATAAGGCGTAGCCAACACATTAATGTGGGGTCATTCGGACATAAGGACAGTCAGACCGGAGCAGTTACATGAGGTCCTCATGACCTAATGGTCATTGGGATGACATTCTTGCTGAATTAGGAATCAACTCCATAGCTAACCTACCTTGGTGGTATGTGTGTAGAATAGAATATACCTTGTTTATCATGCTGGGATAGGACTGAAAAGTCCTTCTACCCGTGCAGTCTAACCAATCATATATTTTGACATATTATGGCGAACACATATTACAATTAGTGGCCTGGTAATCAGGAGAGCGTGGGTTCAATACCCAGCTGAGCTGTGGAATTTCACCAACAGTATAGGAAGAAAAAGGCGTTTGATAGAGGGAACTGTAAGAACGGAGATCGTCCCAAAAATCGAAGAGAGGGGGATAGGAGAAAGCCAGCCGTTCCGAGAACGAACCCTATTTGTGTAGGATCTAGGATAAAGATCCCTTAGACTGGCAAAGAAACAAGGACGAATTGACAAGATAATAAAATGTGTTGACAATTTTGTGATCTCTAACAGTATTTACCTTTATAATTAAGTCGTAGGTCTATTGTAATAATTATGCATTGTACAATGGTAAACCCATAAAATACACGAGACCTTGTTTAGACTGCTGGGGTAAAGGGACTTTTTAGTCTCATTCGAGCAGGATAAACAAGGTCTATTCTATTCTATTCTATCATTTTGTTTCCAATTAGTCCTTTGAAAATGATAATAAATTATAAAATTATCCTAACTGCATGTACCTTTTAGGTACATAGTAAATACCTAATGGCGTGTTTAGACTGCTGGGGTAAAGGGACTTTTTAGTCTCATTCGAGCAGGATAAACAAGGTATATTCTATTCTATTCTATTCTATCATTTTGTTTCCAATTAGTCCTCTGAAAATGATAATAAATTATAAAATTATCCTAACTGCATGTACCTTTTAGGTACATAGTAAATACCTAATGGCAATGCCTATTATATCGTTACAGAGGTTGAGCGGTAATATATTAATGACTTTTTTCTAGGTCTTGTCCAGCTCAAAATTTAGGACTTTATCAGCAAATAAGATAAATATTCTGAAATAATTATCCTGTCAATGGTGTCTACACTTCCTTCTTTCTATTTTCGAGCACCAAACCGAACATACATTCTCTTTCTTAGGTAAGTGTCAAAAAAGCGATCCTTAAAACATTTTTTTCTTCTTTTTTTATAATCTATTTAATTAATGTTACCGCTTATAATTAATGTGTTTCCATAATATTGACTTAATTAAACACAAGTAAGAAGTAAATGATATTCTTCTAATGAATAATTCCGATAGGGTTTGGGCATTTAGATTAGATTACGAGTAACTCGCTGAGCACCAAGATAATATATCACTTTCACCCAGATCTGTGATTCTGTGCAGAATATCTTCCAATGTCTATCTCCAATTCCATAATATTGACTTAATTAAACACAAGTAAGAAGTAAATGATATTCTTCTAATGAATAATTCCGATAGGGTTTGGGCATTTAGATAAGATTACGAGTAACTCGCTGAGCACCAAGATATATATCACTTTCACCCAGATCTGTGATTCTGTTCAGAATATCTTCCAATGTCTATCTCCAGATCCTATGAAAACCTGAATATGGAAATAAGTTATTCACATACTGAAACGAAGGACGTTCCGGAGCTCCATAGGTAATATTTCACAGGATATCAAGTGGAGTGATTGATCATCAACTCATTTGTATTTGTACTAGTAGTTTGGTGAACTGCAGATTCTGCAGAACTCACTCAGAGAAAAGTTCAGATTCTGATGAAATTTGATACAAATCTTCTTCACACAAAGGAAATTTGCTGATTCGTTTTAGAATACTGTTGTGGGTGATCGGACCACATAGGGAAATTTGCTGGTCAGTTTTTGGATCTTGTTCGACCATCGGGGGTCAAAAAGGAAGGGACAAGGATATTTTATTTTAGATATTTTAGATGATAAATAAATTCAAAGTTTTAAAGAACCTTTCTTTAGTGAGTTCTTCAGTACACTGAATTACCAGCGATTAATTCGAGGCCACAAGAAAATCCACCCACCTCACACCTCTTTGGAGATGCTACACCGAAGATCTACTTATTGGGCGAACTGGATTTAGATAATGATGATACTATCCATGTAACGATACTGATAATAATGATACTGTCCATATAATGATACTGATGATGTGATGATAATCATACTGTTCATATTCATAGGGCTGTTAATAGAAAAGGATTTGGGGAGGCTTTCCTCTCTTTCACTGAAATTCTTTTTGGGCTGTTTGTGTACGTACAGAAAATAGCAATGAACACTTGAGCTGTTAGCAAAGATTTGGACAGCACAAAGGAACCATCCCATTCATAAGGGTGTTTGTGTACGTACAGAAAATAGCAATGAACACTTGAGCTGTTAGCAAAGATTTGGACAGCACAAAGGAACCATCCCATTCATAAGGGGAATCGCCCTATGGATGGTTTTCTACTTAATGCTGTCCGTTTCAAGACATTTGAGCTGTTAGCTGACTGTTTAAATGATCTATAAAGGCAGGGTACGATGTAGTGGATGCGTCCAATTTCCATTAAAGGTTCGGGCATATTAAAGGTTGTAAATTATCTAGCAAGAACTAAGTTTCTGTGTAAACTTATGCTCAATAGAAGAGCACATGGACCATTATTATAATCAATTTCCATTTGTTCCCCAGACTGTAGCGAAGCCCCTGAGGTTGGGCGGCAGAGTTCATTATACCACACAATTGCCCTTGTCTTGCCTGCACACCTATTCTAATACTCGTATTTAGTCTGTCTGGCAGGCAAAACTGCGGAGTTCTCTTTAATCTCTTCAATTTTATGGAAACCAACCTAATTCGGCGCGTAGGATTGAAGGATAAAATGTATGAGGGGGTATTATGTAATGGGATGAATTAGTGTTAACCCATCTCTTAATTCTCTTATCTAGTGTTTGCAACAAAATCGGGATAACACATTGGACATGGATACCAGTGGCGGATCGTGAGATTTTTCAAAAGGGAAAGCTATAAGCTCATGTACAGTATGTCCCAAAAGCCCTTGTCTAGTGATCGTAACTTTTGAACAGATACTTATTCAAGGTAGGCTAGGCTGATGATGACTAAAGGCAAGATCACACAGTGCCAAATATTTGTACAAGCAGTGCCAAAGAGTCTGATCCCCAAATAAATTTAGACAAATTGGAAATGTGGTGTTTTTGATGGTTTTGAATAAACAGTGTAATTAGACATTTCTGGTGTTTGTCAAATAAGTACATAGGTACTGATTTTCTTTAATCACGATCGAATAAACTACGGGCTAAAAAATTCCCGGAGGGACGGACCCAGCTTTTTTTTTCTTTCTTTCTTTTTTGTGCCTTTGGATAAGTGTGAAAGTTCAAAATTCACAGTATGCCACCCAATAATAAATCAAAATCTGATTGACTTGTCATGTTAACTTTTTATAGCAGAGGGACCAATAAAACTCCCGTGATTCGAACCCACAACCTCGTCCATGTACTGAAAGTAAAAGAGCACCAAAGGTTGCCCATAAATCACTAGGTCAGACCTGATTCAACTATTCACGATCTCCACACCTTCACTTTATTAATAATTTAATTAAGGAGTACGTAGAGAACTTTTAGAACACTTTACAATCTGTAGTACAAAGCACCTGGAAATCGGCTAATAATTTAGCAAGGCAAAAAACTCACAAAGCACTACTTATTTTTACTTCTCTCATTGGCGGCTCTGGACCTGGGCAGCCGCGCTCCTTCGTAGAAGCTTAAATTAACCCATTCTTCAAGGCTGTTTGCCCCTACACGTAAGCATCGGAGTGGCCTTTTTGTGTATGACGCGCTCTTTAATGAATCATACTGCTCGAATAGGACTGACGAGTCTCTTTACCCCAGTAGTACGCTACTACTGATATTATTATGGTCAAATTTCCAAATACATATTCAAAACGCTCTCCTGGTAATCAGCAGGGTGTGGGATTGAATCGAAACTTGGTGAGCACTTTGCACGCGGGATGACGGATCAGTACCTAGGCTCAGAGCAGTCAGAGCCCTTATCACACCCGGCGTTGATCGTTGGCCCCAATCAGGGCTAGAGTGTTATTTCTGTGTATTCGACTTCCGACCAATCAGGACCGGAGCACCACCGCACCGTCCGTCTTTGAGAATTTGAAAAAAATTGGGGAGTTCCACCATTTTCGTGTTCCTGGTAAAAAGACCTTTAATTTGATATACAGGTCGACCAGGTTTGGATAAGTCCTTCTATGGAGACAGACAAACCACACACAGACGACACCGAAGCGAATACAATAGTCCGTCCCTTATACCTTTTTATTACTATTGTAATAATAAAGGAAGGACGGACTAAAAATGGGGAGTTCGGCTCGGGTCATGACTTCCTATCAGCGTCCTGACTACTATACCACCGGGACTCTTAACATCCCTACACGAGCCGCCTAGGTACAGAGTTCAACGGAACAACCGGGTCAATCATGCTAATATTGAAAGTATTACAAAAGCAACCAGCATCTTCCATGTCTCCCCCTATCCAACTTTCATCAAATGCAACGTGCTGGAGCAATGATAAAACTATTGCAGATCCTTTTAGAAGGGCTTTAACTTCTAGCCCATGGCATGGTCATTCAACCTGGAAGAATCTTTAAAAAAATAAACTCTGCAGAGGTAAAGAGACTTTTCAGTTCTATCCTAGCAGTTAAAAAGAAGCAATTCTTCTCCTTCTTTCTCCCCCTAAAATTAATAATAAAAGCACAGCGTACATAACAATATCAACAGATCTATGAATAGTTCTAGATACGTAAAGGATCCTCAAGTCCTCATTTGAATCAGTCAATTATCACAATTTTTAGTCCGTCCTTCCTTTATTAAATTACAATTAGTAATAATAAAAGGTATAGTGGACGGAACCAGCATCTTCCATGTCTCCCCCTATCCAACTTTCATCAAATGCAACGTGCTGGAGCAATGATAAAACTATTGCAGATCCTTTTAGACGAGAGCTATTCAAACGAAGATACTTAGGGCTTTAACTTCTAGCCCATGGCATGGTCATTCAACCTGGAAGAATCTTTAAAAAATAAACTCTGCAGAGGTAAAGAGACTTTTCAGTTCTATCCCAGCAGTTAAAAAGAAGCAATTCTTCTCCTTCTTTCTCCCCCTAAAATTAATAATAAAAGCACAGCGTACATAACAACATCAACAGATCTATGAATAGTTCTAGATACGTAAAGGATCCTCAAGTCCTCATTTGAATCAGTCAATCATCACAATTTTTAGTCCGTCCTTCCTTTATTAAATTACAATAGTAATAATAAAAGGTATAGTGACGGACTATTGTATTCGCTTCGGTGTCGTCTGTCTGTCCCCATAGAAGGACTTATCCAAACCTGGTCGACCTATATATCAAATTAAAGGTCTTTTAACCAGGAACACGAAAGTGGTGGTGCAAATTTTGTCTAGAGAATATTAAAGCCATGCACATTGCACAACCGCGCGAAGCCCCAGGAGCGCGCAGCGCGACCGTAAACAAGGGAGCGCGAAGCGCGACCATATGCACAAATTCCCGGAGGGACGGACCCAGCTTGTTATGGCATTCTTTCCTTATGATCAAAACTTGAAATTTACACATTTAATCACTATGTCCATAAAATATTTACCTACTTGGAAGTAAATCGGTCATTCGTAATCGTAACAGAATGATATCTAGTTAAAACATATGTACGTTTGTACGTAGGTACTGCTTATCCAAACCTGGTCGACCTATATATCAAATTAAAGGTCTTTTTACCAGGAACACGAAAGTGGTGGTGCAAATTTTGTCTAGAGAATCTTAAAGCCATGCACATTGCACAACCGCGCGAAGCACCAGGAGCGCGAAGCGCGGAAGCGCGACCATATGCACAAATTCCCGGAGGGACGGACCCAGCTTGTTATGGCATTCTTTCCTTATAATCAAAACTTGAAATTTATACATTTAATCACTATGTCCATAAAATATTTACCTACTTGGAAGTAAATCGGTCATTCGTAACAGAATGATATCTAGGTAAAACATATGTACGTAGGTACTAATTTACACATTTAATCACTATGTCCATAAAATATTTACCTACTTGGAAGTAAATCGGTCATTCGTAACAGAATGATATCTAGGTAAAAGATACGTAGGTACTAGGTACATACACATGTAGGCACCTATAATTTTATTCTTTTCGAAATTGAGTTTTTTGGAAATCTAGAATTCACGATTTTATTACATTTTTGTGAACACTTTCATTTTGTGTGGTTTTTGGAGAATTCAGATCTCTAGATTCTTTAATTTTGTAGGCATATCAGATGTCAATATTAATCAAATGTGGGTTGGATACATTTTCTGAAATCGGATATGGTAGGATCGCAGAGGGACCCAAAAAACTGTGCGATACTGGAAAAAATCCGCTGTTGTCTACAATCAATGGGCGAGTATTTGAATACTTTAAAGAGTTTAAAGAATAACGAAGTGGTTGTAGGAGAAGGACTTTTGGTGATCTCGAAAACCGACTGACTAGCTGTTGTTGAACCAACTTTTTTGATACCATCGAAGATATAATCTAAGTTGGGTATTTTTCTAGTTCTTTGTAAACTGCGAACATTTACCTATTACAGGTATTTCATGATAACGGCGAAAATTTCTCTAATATAAAATCTGTAGGTATATTTTTACGCTTTATGCTAAGGTAGGTTAGTGTTATACAGGATGACACTCTCCTATCCATCGAAGATATAATCTAAGTTGGGTATTTTTCTAGTTCTTTGTAAACTGCGAACATTTACCTATTACAGGTATTTCATGATAACAGCGAAAATTTCTCTAATATAAAATCTGTAGGTATATTTTTACGCTTTATGCTAAGGTAGGTTAGTATTATACAGGATGACACTCTCCTATTACTTGAAAACGTATCAGAGTAGAAACTGACGGAGAGCGGAAGTTTCCTGACATAAGTTGTCGGAGGACCTAGTATTTGAAGACCTGTGCCTCATATCTCCAACCAAAGTATGGAAAAGTATCTTATATGTAAGTGTAATAGCCAATGGAAAAGCAGAATTTTGAATTAATTACTAATCAAATAAAAAAGACCTTGTTAAGACTGCGAAGGTAAAGGGACTTACTTTTCAGTCCTTCGCGGGCAATATAAACAAGGAATATTCTATTCTATTCTGGTTTACAGCACAAAACCATAAATGTATTATGAGTGTAGGTATTATGATTCTCGGTTTGCTACGGTACGGTTCGTTCTCGGAACGGCTGGCTTTCTCTTACTCTCTCTTCCTTCTCTTCGATTTCGAGACTGTAAGACCCATTTTTTTTCTTTTTTGTTGCAATGTAGTTTTGTTGTTTGCAGCTCCTACTTTGGTACCCTTAATTCAGATTTTTTAACTTCTGGCCCTCAACGCAATCTTGGTGTTTTGTAACTCTGAATTAAGGGTGCCAACCCATTAGAAGCCTTGATTTAAAATTACCAAGACTAGCCCATCCTGTATAGTAGACATATGTATAGGTAATATGATTTATGATATTACCAGATTATATTTATTAGAACTTTTTCTCTCCTCTACAATATTATTGTTGATTCGCTTCATCGATTTCTGAGTATGACCACTTGAGCAGATAGATATTACTAATCAAATAAAAAAGACCTTGTTAAGACTGCGAAGGTAAAGGGACTTACTTTTCAGTCCTTCGCGGGCAATATAAACAAGGACAAGGAATATTCTATTATATTCTGGTTTACAGCACAAAACCATAAATGTATTATGAGTGTAGGTATTATGGCATGAGGAACTTTTTTAATTTATTGTAAGACTGATTCTTACTGAGTGCCCCAAGTTGTAACACTGACATAGAAATACAATTTTCCTGGGAATCTTTCACATTTGACACGGAATCGCCATCGGAAGTAGCTAACAACATTGAGAACTCTCGACTGGGAATTGAAATCCTTAACACCTTGGAGAACAGACGAGGTGCAAACCACTTGAAAACAACTCTCGACTGGGAATTGAAATCCTTAACACCTTGGAGAACAGACGAGGTGCAAACCACTTGAAAACGTATCAGAGTAGAAACTGACAGAGAGCGGAAGTTTCCTGACATAAGTTGTCGGAGGACCTAGTATTTGAAGACCTATGCCTCATATCTCCAAAGTATGGAAAAGTATCTTACAAGTGTAATAGCCAATGGAAAAGCAGAATTTTGAATTTGGACGAATTAGATCGAAATATGGAATTGTAAATACTTTTCCATACTTTGGTGTTATAGGGCACTGGAATCAGTGGTTATAAGACGCGACAGACATAATGATCAATGCACTAGTTTCCGACGGATCTCTTGAGATGTTGTTGATGTGGCAGTGGCAGCTGATCAGTCAACATCCCCAGGGGAGGTTTGGGATCAGTCAAAAGAAGAGGTTCCTGGGTTGGTACATAAGAGATCAGAAATATCTCGAGATCAGCAAAGTCACGTTACGCGACGAATCTTTTGAGATTAGCAACGTCACGTCACCTATGGTTTAGACAAGTCTGGCTGTCAGTTGTCAGTCTGGACAGCACGTGCAGCTGGCTATTTCGGAGTGCTCTCCGAAAGTGCATTAGTGCTCCCAATGCTCCCTTATTGCTTAAGTAATACGGATTTTTGAGTATTACCGGAGTATCGAGTTTTATCATCAATAAATGGACGAGTTATAGCAAATTAAAAATGAAAAAATCCTTAAGGGTGTCGATAACTGGGTGTTTTACCAAAAAAAAATAAAAAAAAAAAAAAAAAAAAAAAAAAAAAAAAAAAAAAAAAACAAGCTGGGTCCGTCCCTCCGGGAATTATTTAGCTCGTAGTTTATTCGATCAGGATTAAAGAAAATCAGTACTTATGTACCTACCTAATTTGTTTAATATCCAGTTTATTATTATTCTTGATTTGATTTTTCGGGAGTATCGAGTTTTATCAAGTACAGAGTATTCGAGTAAGTATTAGTTTTGATATCTCATCGAAAATAGTTAAGAATGTGTTTCTTTTGTGAGAAAGAAATCAGTGCCACAAGTTTTAGGCGACTTAGGGTGGAAGAACTCTCTTGTTGGGATACTTTCCCTGATTTAGGATTTTGGAATGCTATAATAATGTGTCGAGCTTCCTGATACAGAGTTCCAAATTGGAGTTCCGTAACCCACTCACTCGATTGAGCTTCCATTCGGCTATATCCATGCATTGTACCTATAGAATTAGAGATATTTATTTATAAATATAAGGTTTAAGTCACCCATCCATTTATTGGCCTTGCTCGGCGTAGCTTAACATAGGTGACGCTAAAACCGGTCGTAAATGATCGACCTTAAGCTTGCTTTCCAATAAGATTCTAACTCATGCCTAAATCCGACCATGAACATGGATTATTAGCGTACGTAATTAAACGTGCTAAGAATGTGGTTTTTGGAGAATTCAGATCTCTAGATTCTTTAATTTTGTAGGCATATCAGATGTCAATATTAATCAAATGTGGGTTGGATACAAGATACAAGTCTGTAAGTCTACCACGAAAGAGAGCTCACTGATCGAACGAAAAGAATAAAGACTTTTCTTTCAGTTTTTTTCTGAAATTGGATATGGTAGGATCGCAGAGAGACCCAAAAAACTGTGCGATACTGGAAAAAATCCGCTGGTAAAACGCTGGTTTATTACTATTATTTATAAATAAGTACGTGTAAAGAAAGTTGTTTATTGTTTAATGGTTTACCAAATCTTCACTGCCTAAAGATGGCTACTTACTGTTTGGGTAATTCACAACAGCTCATCATGAATTTGGCTGTCAAAATAAAATTTCTCACCAGCACATTAGCAAATCTTTACATCAAGTGAAAGATATAGGTAACTACCAGTAGCTACCTAATGTGAAATGATACTCCATCATAATGTATAATAAAGTAGGGTACCACGGCGCAGAATGGAACACTAATTTTATTTGTTTCAGACTTTATGACCATGGATAACTTCTTTTATTTGTAAATGAGAATCAACCATTTTTTTTCTCCATGATGTACGATGCGTTTCTTCTCTGTAGTGAAAATTAGTTGAAGTTTTGGACCTACATCCCTGAAAGAGTAGTGATTTAATAAATCCAGTTGGGTGGAAGAGCTCTTATGAGAGAATCCTAACATTTTTCAAGGCTTTAAATTGATTATCACTCAAATTGTGAGCTTCCTTTTCTTCAAATTTAAAATTGACATCTTCTCTCAGAAATATAATTTTTCAAGTTTTCTTCTCAACTGATGTGGATTGGAATTGGAACACATCACATGCCTTCGGACACACTCCATTTGTCAAGGGTCTAGGATTATCTTGCCCATTAGTGATGAAAGTTGGTAATTAAAAAATAAGTTTTCTTCTCAACTTCTCAAGATTTGGGTCTGCCCCGTTCTCCCCTACTCATAGCGTTCATTTTACATGTGTAAATGCGATATGGTAAGATGCACACTTTAATATTAGGTAAAGCTAACAGGAGCACATTGAAGTTAATTAAATATGAGAGAATTCGGAATATAATGAATAAGCCTAGCTGAGCTGAACCGGAACAATGGAAAGAAAGAAAAAAACTTTGCCTGGAATTAGAAAACAGAGGACTAAGTACCAACAAATGAGGCAGGTTCTAAGCTTTAATTCGACGATTTTCTCTTAGGTTTTTCTGTATGTTTGCTTCACAAAAACTCCAGAAGGGTTTGTCCGATTTTGATGAAATGCGGATAACATGCATCTTTGCGGATACACATTTGATTAGTTCCTCATTGTTTAATTAAACTTATTCAACTCGTACGTAGCTCACTTTCGTAAGCCTAGCTGAGAACAATGGAAAGAAAGAAAAAAAAAAAAAAAACTTTGCCTGGAATTAGAAAACAGAGGACTAAGTACCAACAAATGAGGCGGGTTCTACGCTTTAATTCGACGATTTTCTCTTAGGGTTTTCTGTATGTTTGCTTCACAAAAACTCAGTGTTTGTCCGATTTTGATGAAATGCGGATAACATGCATCTTTGACACATTTGATTAGTTCCTCATTGTTTAATTAAACTTATTCAACTCGTACGTAGCTCACTTTCGTAGGAGATAGGAATAATACAACTATTGAGGTATTTTCAAATCAGTTGGAGATGTTTCATTTCGCATTTTTCTCGCAAACTCACTATCCATGAATCCAATCGGGTGGAAAAACTGTCCAACCAGGGGGCAGAACTGTGAAAGTTAGTGGAGCAGGAGTAGGTGAAGTCGTGATTAGAGAAAATCAGTACCTGTGTACCTTGAAATTGAAATGGATTTATTGATCAATCAATTGTCACATTATCAAGCGTGCCGGGAGGCGCGCGAACGTCTTTATATGTCCAGCACTCGATTTCTCGTGAAAAGTTACATAGGATAGACTCCTTTTAATCTTACTTTTTATAGGTAAGTACTGTAATATACTACGTGATCAAAAGATAAAACAATTAGACAAATACAAATGGAAGACTAGATGATTGACTTGGATTTATTGACACATAGGCATACGACTGGATTTCACATTTAACATGCTACCTATCAAAGAACCTACGCCAGCTCGAAGACTTGCTACAGTTGGACGCAATGGAATGAGTAGAAGTTCTCGCACTGACATCAGAAGCGCCATTATTAATCCCCGTATCCAAACTAAGCCCACACGAGTCTCCTACATCCAGAAGATTCTTGTCTGATTTGGGCTTCTTAAATTTCAGCCTAAACGTACTAAACTTCTCACGAAAAGACTTGGTTTTCTTCTTTGCCTTCACATGACTGTCATTGGATTTGGTTGCTTCTTCTTTGTTCAATTTCCCGTAGCTGTTAGACAAAGTATTGATCATGCCTGAGCTGAAAGACTTCTGGACTGGTTTCACATGTGGGTTTGGTTTGGTAGTGTCGGTGTGATTTGGATCAGCAGCGATAGTTCCTACTGTTTCAACTGTATTGATATTGTCCAGGTGACTACTCGTGCAAGCCATGTTACTAAGGAATTCTTCCTTTGCGAGTTGTAGTTTAGTTTTGTGTCTTCGGTAGTTCTTGTAATCTTCACTCGGGATGTGTGGAGGAATACTTTGCAGTTTCTCAGAGGCTAACGATGTATCCGATGTGTTGTGTGGAATACTATCTCGTGTTATTGGTGACTTGGGTAGTTCTATGCTATCTTTAGTTCGCGAGTCATCAGATGGCGTTTCCTCTAGTTTCTGACTTCTTGGAATATTCTCATCTTGTACAGGAGCAGATATTTCTTGGCTGGAATGTTTAGAACTTGCGTCCGTATCGAATACCTCGGTTAGTTCTTTTATTTTATTAGAGGGAGCTTTGTTAGTTTTGATAGGAGCTGTCACAGCTTCATCATTCTGCACGGAAGTTAGTTTGTTGTATCTGGAATGTTTAGAACTTGCGTCCGTATCGAATACCTCGGTTAGTTCTTTTATTTTATTAGAGGGAGCTTTGTTAGTTTTGATAGGAGTTGTCACAGCTTCATCATTCTGCACGGAAGTTAGTTTGTTGTACTTTTCGATGATTGATTTTATTTTTGAGTTTTCAGATTTATCCGTTTCATTTTGTTTGGTCAAATCCTTTGAACTTTGTTTCTTCACGTCACTTTTGCTATTTTCTGTCATTCGCAAGCTCTCCTCAGCTTTTCTACCATTTTGTATTTCTTTATCTCTAGGCGGAAGAGTGTCATTAGACTCAACTTGAAGCGACGAGTTTGAAACTTTGTCAACATACATGCTTTTTTTTTTTTTTTTTTTTCGAAATCAAGACTTCCTTTTAGCCTTATAATAACCACACGATTCCTCCCAGAGCATGAAAAATGCAGAAAATGTGCAGAGTATTCTGTGCATAGCCATTTGGATTCATCTAATTCACAATGAATGAAAATTAATTTTTCCTAATCGCCCCTCTTTAGTACCTTTCAGTGGTATGTGTAAAGAAGTGTAGATACCTCGAAAGCAGAAAACTTACTGGACTCGAGACTCGTTCAGCAGAATCACAACTTCTTTTATAATCTCAAATCTCCATAGGTATTCACAGCTATAAGAAATTTGGGAAACAAACCAACTATTTAGCATAATATCTACCATTTCCAAGAAATAGCTAACGTTGATTCTATATCAACTGTCATAAAACTCTTTTTTCTAGATTAGATTGAAATTGACGTCGTAATCAGGACTGAAGTTATCAATTGAACTTTAAACGGTACATAGTACCTACTAAATGCTTTCCTTATTACATCAGGATAAGTTTTATTCCAACTTGGATTTTAAAAATTCAAACATTCAAGAAAATTAGGACATTTATTGGATTTTAGGCCCCAATAAGGCCAATGGGGACCCTGTGGGAACCCTTTTTAGGGTTAACCAACCATCCAGACGTTACGTCTGATTTTGATAAAATTTGACAAAAACGTTTATGTAACACCCAAAGGACAGTTGCTTATTAAATCATGGTCCTAATCGGGGCTTCGAGTTGCCCGAAGGGACGTGGTAAAACAATTTCGAGTAGAAATCTAGATATTTACTCTGTTTTGGAATGATTGAATATAATATTTTGTCTTTTCAAATCTGATTTTCTGCGTCTCCGAAGTTTCTTCTTTTGCTTCCTTGCGAGATTGGAGGTGCTTTTCTTATCCGTACCTTCCTCGTTAGAAAACTCAGATGAGCTTTTGTTCTGTATTCCGGTTGAGTTGAGCTTGGCTTCGTTTAGATGTATTGTGATCGTTTTATCAGCAACATGTTGTACATTATCGGATATGTTGGGTAGTTCAGTACTTGGTGCGGACTCCTTAGTGCTTTGACCTTTCAGAAATTCAACCATAGGTTCATCCATGGAATCTTCGGAGCCAGGAACATTGTCGAACTTGAAAACAGGTGAATCTTCTTTAAAACCTGGAACAAAAATTTATGTATGCATTTTATCAATGTCTCGCTTTATGGATAGATATAAAGTAGTCAGTGGTGGGGGCACGGTTGGTCCAGTGGTAACGCGCTTGCTTGCCATGCAGAAGGTCTCGGGTTCGAATCCCACCATCGACAAAAATTTGCACTCGTTTTTCGATTGTAAATATTTCAAAGGGTTACTTTCTGATGTTCTCGTGTTGACCCGGCACCTAAATGGGAAGTATCGCCACATTGGCGACGTTTATTATTGGAAGATATACAACGTAGACGCGGAGAAGAAGCGTTCCTATCCACAGACGACATGTGGAAGATCCAAACATTGATATACATTACTAGGGAAATGGCACCGGGTCAAATGTCAGAAACGCTGAACTAGACATACCACTGGTAGTCAATAAAAATCCTCAACAAGACCAATCCCTGGATATTCATACAGAACCGACTAGCACCAACACTCAAATTGATAAATCCGTCGGTATTGTTATTAACAATGTACCACCCAGCCTTTTGCCATGTGGAACTTGCATTGCCGCATATATTCCTGCTCCGATACCTCCAAATCCAATCCCTTACTCTCCATATCCAGTCCCTAACCCACCAAGGCCAGCCTCTAACCCACCCAGGCCAGCGTTTGGAACGAGCTGAATACGTTGGTGTACTAGAGAAATGAAATTTGGTATGCTATCCCGGTATGGTCCAAGGACGCGACTGTAACAATTTGGTGAAAATCGGATAATCACCCATCCAAATAATATCAACCAAAGTCATTGTTGCTTCGAGGTACCAAGGTAATTGTTACTTAAGCCTTATTTCGTGGAAAAGGTTGAAAAGTTTTTATGCAAAATATCTCAAGAACGGTTTGTCGTAGAGCGATGAAATTTAGTATGCTATACCGTTATGGTCCGAGGACGCGACTGTAACAATTTGGTAAAAATCGGACAGTCCCTCATCCAGATATCAACCAAAGTCAATGTTGCTTTGAACTTGAAAAAAAAAAAATCATACTTTTTATGATTCTTTATTACACGGGGAGTATTTTAAGACCGAAAATCGGCCGCCGTAGGCGGCTCGGGACTTGGATTTTTTTTCAAATACGTATTCCGCAAATATAATAGAAAGTCGTGTGATGTTCCCACTAGATTTTTTTCCTGAGTTACAGCTTCTTTGAATGACTATTCTGCCATTGTTTATCCACAGTCTTTAGTTCATTCAACATTTACAGTCCTTCTTCCTTCATTAGCTAATGGTAAGTTCATTTCGCTTCTAGCTCTGTTCCAATTCTTGTCGATCGTTGATTTCAACACCCCCGTTTTTCTCGTTCCAATATTGCACCTCACCAGATCCAAACAGCACGAAGAATACGTTCGATATGAACAGAGTCAGGAACATGATCCAGAAGACCACCCGCCATTCCAACAGCGTTTTCTGAGGAGAGAAAAGAGAGTTAAGAGGTGTTAACTTAAGAGAGGTACCTATTATTGAGCTTTTGCAAATATTTCGAGGTGCTAAGCACCGGCCTAAAGAATTGAAAAAAAAAGTCCAGAGATTTGATAGAGGGAACTGTAACTATTCTGAAATGATACTGAAATCGAAGAGAAGGCGGAAATGATGGGAAAAAGAAAAAAGACAGCCGTTCCGAGAACGAACCTTATCTGTTAAAGATCGGACCGGGTGGGAACCGAACCCGTGACTTAGCTCTTACAAGGCCGACGCACTACCTTCCAAGCTAACTAGGCTGGCCAAAATATTGATGCCATTGAAAAAGTTACATATACGTACTTATAATCTGCCGTATATTTTTTTTTTTTTTTTTGCTTTTCTGAACAGGATAATATTCTGGCTAATAGCTGGCTTTCTTCTGTCCTAACGTGAGTGTACCTAGCCAAAGTGAAAGACACTTACATTCTGAGTTAGAAATCCCACCGTCAGCGGCGCTACCATCCCGGACACACAGCCAAGGCCATTACTCAGCGCCATAATAGTGCCGCTAAAGTTCGGGCTCAGATCGATCGGGTTGACTCGTATGCTGGCGTAGCAGAACCCCATGAAGGCCATACCGATGGTGAAGCAGATGGCAACCATGGAGGTGTTACATCCCACGTAGGAGGCGGCCAGAGCCCCTACACCTGGCAACACGGCGCCTGGGGGAAGAAAATAATGTACAGGAATTTAATTGAATTTATTGATCACATATACAGGTACCTAATATAATTATGTTTTATTTTTTTTATTTTATTTTTTCAAAGAGGTTTTATAGAGGGGTTTGTTGGACAAGAGGGTCTTACCTTATCTGTTTAAGATAAAGTACCCCCTCCCCCCGAACGGGAATCAAAACCGCGATCTATCACTTATAAAGCTTATAACTTACAAGGCAGATATGTTACCTTCCAAGCTACTAAGCTGGCTGACTTATTTTTTGTCGCTGTTAAGAATGTCAACACAGTTCCTCGGGTTATAAAATCCAATGTTCTAGCAATCCCGTATTGGTATAAACAGTGCTTTATTTATTATTTTTTTAGTAGGACCAAGTATACAATGTAGGTTTCAGTGGGAACAAAGTATAATCCAATGCCCTAGCATGTGTGCAAGAGCCCCTACAACTGGGACTATTGATAACTTACCCAAAGTAGCGAACACTTTCCTCACATTGGTGCGGCTCAGGATATCTCGGACAATCAAATAATCCGCCAGAGCACTGCTAGACATTGACACGAGCCACATGATCAGGAACGGAAGAGCAGATAGGACTCCGTTCTGGAAGACGAAAAAAAATTATTAAATTTGAATCTGGAGTTTTGAGAAGCTGAAATTTAGGGTTGTGTTTTATCTTTCAAAATCTTCTGATGAGGGTAATCAGAAGAAAAAAAAATAGTATTTCCCATTAAGGTGCTGGGTTAATCCAGGACCTTTTGTTCTGCATGGCAACCAATTTTAATAATAATAGTGCTTATTTATACTGCTCGTATAGGACTGAAAAGTCCCTTTACTCCAGCAGTAGGCTACTACTATTATTGTGGTCAAATTTTCAAATTATATTGACGGTAAAATTCCATACCTCGGATAAGATTGAACCGTGAACCCACACCCTCCTGTTTACCAGGTGAGCGTCTCGACCACTACACCACGAGGCAGGTTGAACATACGCTCTGCTGTGCGGTACGACTGAAACCAACCGTGTCCCCGTAGCGAAATACTGTTCATATCTTACCTCTGCAACAGACAGTCCTATCACCTGACTCATATACTTGGGAAGGTCCGAAGAGATAAGGTAGAAACCGTAATCATGGCCCACTTCGGATATTATAAGAGACCATACCGGGAGGGAGCTCAGAATTGCGGCCCATGGAGTTTCCAGATCCTGGAATTGAGATAGATCGAGATGGTTTGGATAAAAATAACAGGGACACATGAATTTACAATCCTTGCTAAGAAATTCACCCCTAGTTCCATTAGAATTTGTCGTATATCAAATAATTGTAAAACTCACTCAGAGAAAGGACCCCCGAAAGTCCCGGTTGAGCTCAAAATGTGAACATGCTTGCCAAAATTACAATAATTGATTAAATAATCTTTCTGGAGTTAGAGCGAAACATTTTTTATTTTTCCATTTTTTAAAGGGTCTGACGCAATTCCCGATTACATGAATAAGGCCAAATTTTAAAAGCTTTTATATCTTTTATTTGAGACCATATTTATACTACGGGGGTAAAGGGACTTTTCTGTCTCATCCTAGCAGTATACATGAAGTACATTTATTTTATTCTATTCTATTTGCTACACCGAAGATCTACCTATTGGGCGAACTGGATTTAGATAATGATGATACTATCCATGTAACGATACTGATGATAATGATACTGATGATGTGATGATAATCATATTCATAGGGCTGTTAATAGAAAAGGGTTTGGGGAGGCTTTCCTCTCTTTCACTGAAATTCTTTTTGGGCTGTTTGTGTACCTACGTACAGAAAATAGCAATGAAGACTTGAGCTGTTAGCAAAGATGTGGACAGCACAAAGGAACCATCCCATCCATAAGGGGAATCGCCCTATGGATGGTTTTCTGCTTAATGCTGTCCGTTTCAAGACATTTGAGCTGTTAGCTGACTGTTTAAATGATCTATAAAGGCAGGGTACGATGTAGTGGATGCGTCCAATTTCCATTAAAGGTTCGGGCATATTAAAGGTTGCAAATCATCTAGCAAGAAATAAGTTTCTGTGTAAACTTAAGCTCAATAGAAGAACACATGGACCATTACTATAATCAATTTCCATTTGTTCCCCAGACTGTAGCGAAGTCCCTGAGGTTGGGCGGCAGAGTTCATTATACCACACAATTGCCCTTGTCTTGCCTGCACACCTATTCTAATACTCGCATTTAGTCTGTCTGGCAGGCAAAACTGCGGAGTTCTCTTTAATCTCTGCAATTTTATGGAAACCAACCTAATTCGGCGCGTAGGATTGAAGGATAAAATGTATGAGAGGGTATTATGTAATGGGATGAATTAGTGTTAACCCATCTCTTAATTCTCTTGTCTAGTGTTTGCAACAAAGTCGGGATAACACATTGGATATGGATACCAGTGGCGGATCGAGAGATTTTTCAAAAGGGAAAGCTATAAGCTCATGTACAGTATGTCCCAAAAGCCCTTGTCTAGTGATCGTAACTTTTGAACAGATACTTATTCAAGGTAGGCTAGGCTGATGATGACTAAAGGCAAGATCACACAGTGCCAAATATTTGTACAAGCAGTGCCAAAGAGTCTGATCCCCAAATAAATTTAGACAAATTGGAAATGTGGTGTTTTTGATGGTTTTGAATAAACAGTGTAATAGGCATTTCTGGTGTTTGTCAAATATGATTATTTGATGGCAAATACATGACAAATAGATATTTGGGACGATGCCAAATGGTGCGATCTAACCTTTAGGTCTTCTCTCTCTTTTAAACCCCCAACCACTCCAGTTATACCTTAAAGGTGGGAACTCTGTGTAAAAATTGTTGGACCTCTTTGCTGAGCGTTTACTATGCATGCATCCAAGTTATTTAAAATAATATATTTCAGGATTTAACTGTAAATATTTATCTAAGTTACGACTAAAATATGTAACTTTTTTACCCGTTAGGGTTTACAATAGATATTAGATAGGTATACAAATTAGCAAAACAGGACAAATAAACCCGAAATAGCTGTTGAAGATCTTAAACTAGGTATCTTCAATATCCATCAAAAGATATGAGCTTCAACTTTTCGGTAGATAAACCATTTTATTATTAACAGAAAGGAGTGTAGGAGGTATCCAACATCTCCTGAAGTTTATTTTTTAAACCTACACCGTTTTTAACAAGACGCTAAATTATTAATTTAATAGTCCCTAAATTACTTCGATATTCACCTACATTTATCTATCTGACTTTAATGTATTCACAAGGTATGTTGCATTGAGTAAAGAAATAACCATCTGGAAAGCTGTAATTAAGGTATTTACCTTACAAATAAGATCTTGTAGGGATTGAAGTTATTAACTCGTGAGCATTGAGAATATTGTAACTTACTCGTATAACTTATTATTAGATCTGCCAAGATTCTTCGTTGGCTATCCAACTATCCATTGAAAATGGGATGATAAATGGATAAAAGTGAAGAATCTAACCTGTAAGAATAAATCTTATAGTGAATTATTGAATATCCTAAAAAGAGTTGGTTTTCCACATTTTAGTCTAATTATTATTTATGTAATAAAATATTGTCTTGGTATTTAGATAGTAATTGGTTCATTGCTTCGTAGATATTCTTTGTCTTCAAATCAAGTGTTGTTTACACAAGATTTTCTTTACAAATTTATCTACATTTCATCTATTTTCTACATCGCATCTAAATCATTATCATCAAGTCATCAGATGGGTTATTCTTCACAAGATAATTGGATCGGTATTCGATGATTAATTCCTCAGGTCTAATCAGGCTAAAGTCAGCAAGTCGGGTACCTTGAGCTCATCAACAGATGACTCATAATATATAACCTACCTCACGATATCACAACACGTTTCGTAATGGATCGCGCTCGGCGAATGCAATTGGTTTTATCAAACCTTCTACCTGGTTTTGTCTCTGTTTTGTTATCTCTAATCCAGATTTCAATTTCACTTGTGTGTGCGTTGTTCTTCTTGAAGAAACAACTTTTCCTTTCGTTTTTTGATGAAAAAAAAAGTTCAAGTTTGGTATTTTGTGTAATTTGGTATCAGGTTGCTTTTGTTTGATTAGGCAACTAATGACTAAGGAATTTTATTCGAATGCAATTGGTTTTATCAAACCTTCTACCTGGTTTGGTCTCTGTTTTGTTATCTCTAATCCAGATTTCAATTTCACTTGTGTGTGTGCGTTGTTCTTCTTGAAGAAACAACTTTTCCTTTCGTTTTTTGATGAAAAAAAGTTCGAGTTTGGTATTATGTGTAATTTGGTATCAGGTTGCTTTTGTTTGATTAGGCAACTAATGACTAAGGATTTTTTTTTTGTCCTAAGCCTGGAATGAGTTTAAGGAACTTTTTTCCTCCGGACAACTGTTACGAATATGTTTGGACGCCAATGTAGCTACATAATGTTTTTAAAAATAGCTAATATCGGAAATACTTCAAATATTACTTCCTTTTAGTTTCCTTATCCTATAGGAAGGAAAGAAATATAATCGGGTGAGCATAAGATTTACCCTAATGTAGCTCCATAACGATCAAAAATTTCCTTGACCGTCCGGCGTCCTAGCCAAAAAGTTTCAAGCTAAATGGAAGATTGAGAAGCTAATTGGAATCCCAGGGGAAATAAGATGAAATGGTGCAAAACCAATATGACTTTACTGAGTATATGTCAAAAAATCTTTACCTGTTTCTGCCATCGACATCGGAGTCAGTAGGGATTGAGGAAGTTCCACGAAAGCACTTAAGATGAGCACTATCGAGATTGAGAAGCTAATTGGAATCCCAGGGGAAATAAGATGAAATGGTGCAAAACCAATATGACTTTACTGAGTATATGTCAAAAAATCTTATATGTCAAAAAATCTTAACCTGTTTCTGCCATCGCCATCGGAGTCAGTAGGGATTGAGGAAGTTCCACGAAAGCACTGAAGATGAGCACTATCGATTATGGCTGATATCTGGACCGGTGAATGACACACTCCAGGATATAGGCATTGTCTCAGCTTCGGTAGCATGGGGTAATGTCAAGATCGTGATTTGGAACTCAGCAAACATCCACCTGGCACCTGGGGAGAATTGAATTCAAATTAATAAATTATTTCTACATAATTGGACTGCTTAAAAAAATGCTAGATTTAACCGGCACTACACTTGGACTTTAACATGTTTAAAGTTAAATATTTAGACTGGATTAAGTAATCTTCATTGATTGATTTTGAACTGAGACCTAAGATTAGACAGATATTCATTGTTTAAACCTTTAAACCATACAGTTTGACTTTGATCTCAGTTTAACTGAACGTGTGGCCACGGGCATAAATCTAACAACGTTAGGTGTATCGCTAAATGTACTTCACACAAAGGTGTCCCACTGTCCACTAATAAGCTTGCTTTCCAATAAGATTCTAACTCATGCCTAAATCCGACCATGAACATGGATTATTAGCGTACGTAATTAAACGTGCTAAGAATATGGCATGCATTTTTTTACAAGCCTAAGAATATCTTATTTTATTGTCCTAAAGAAAGTGGTTAGTCGCTTTAATGAGGAACCTGACTTAATTACTTAGGTGTCTACAATGGGCGAGTATTTGAATACTTTAAAGAGTTTAAAGAATAACGAAGTGGTTGTAGGAGAAGGACTTTTGGTGATCTCGAAAACCGACTGACTAGCTGTTGTTGAACCAACTTTTTTGATACCATCGAAGATATAATCTAAGTTGGGTATTTTTCTAGTTCTTTGTAAACTGCGAACATTTACCTATTACAGGTATTTCATGATAACAGCGAAAATTTCTCTAATATAAAATCTGTAGGTATATTTTTACGCTTTATGCTAAGGTAGGTTAGTATTATACAGGATGACACTCTCCTATTTTTGCCTAGGTGGCTTGGAAGCGCGCCCGCGGTAAGCGGTAGACTGCGGGTTTGATTCCCGCCCTTGGCGAACTTTATCCTTTTGTTCGTTCTCGGTTTGCTACGGTACGGTTCGTTCTCGGAACGGCTGGCTTTCTCTTACTCTCTCTTCCTTCTCTTCGATTTCGAGACTGTAAGACCCATTTTTTTTCTTTTTTGTTGCAATGTAGTTTTGTTGTTTGCAGCTCCTACTTTGGTACCCTTAATTCAGATTTTTTAACTTCTGGCCCTCAACGCAATCTTGGTGTTTTGTAACTCTGAATTAAGGGTGCCAACCCATTAGAAGCCTTGATTTAAAATTACCAAGACTAGCCCATCCTGTATAGTAGACATATGTATAGGTAATATGATTTATGATATTACCAGATTATATTTATTAGAACTTTTTCTCTCCTCTACAATATTATTGTTGATTCGCTTCATCGATTTCTGAGTATGACCACTTGAGCAGATAGATAAACAAAAATGTCTATGCGTACGGAACTAAGTACACAATGGTCTTCGGCTCTCTATCGGTAAAAAAGTAGGTTTGAATGTCCCTTTTACTGGATAATAGAAGTAAGAGTGCAAAGCTTAAGTAGGTATGGACGAGAAATCTTCGGACTAGATCATCAAATAGCATTATTTTCAATTTCAAGCCCAGTCTATAGCGCAAAAGAGATGTCCATAAGCATTGCTAAAGCACTTAAGAGAGAGAAAAATAGAAAGTAAAAAACTACGGGATATTGAAAAACTTCGCATAAAGGAGCGTGGTAGCACTTCCCCCGGAAAGTCAAAATTTCACCGGACTACTAAGAGATATACGCCAAAGACCAAGTAGCCGTTTTCAGCAAGAACATGTCTTCGACAGAAGGCGGTCGCTAGCGATTTGATTGGTGGACGAGCCGCAGATAGATAAACAAAAATGTCTATGCGTACGGAACTAAGTACACAATGGTCTTCGGCTCTCTATCGGTAAAAAAGTAGGTTTGAATATCCCTTTTACTGGATAATAGAAGGATAATAGAAGTAAGAGTGCAAAGCTTAAGTAGGTATGGACGAGAAATCTTCGGACTAGATCATCAAATAGCATTATTTTCAATTTCAATCCCAGTCTATATCGCAAACAAGATGTTCATAAGCATTGCTAAGAAAAAAAAAGTCCAGTCACTACGGGATATTGAAGAACTTCGCATAAAGGAGCGTGGTAGCACTCCCCCCCGGAAAGTCAAAATTTGACCGGGCTACTAAGAGATATACGCCAAAGACCAAGTAGCCGTTTTCAGCAAGAACATGTCTTACTTTGACAGAAGACGGTCGCTAGCGATTTGATTGGTGGACGAGCTCAAACAGCAAGGCTAAGAAAAGTTCACTAGATTTTTCAACCAATAAGAGTCTGGATTAAAGTTTTCTTCTAGTTTTCCTTTTCCTTATCTTTTCCTATTGAATAGGGTCGGCGTTTCTTGTCAGTCTCCTCCTTGTAATTCAGTCATCCTTAAATTAATTTGAAAGGGATTTTTTTCACATTTTCTCATACAAATGAGCTCTGATCTTGAAATTTGTCGCGACGACCTATGAACTCAAAGCGAGAAAGTTTTAGATAACACTTCAGTCGTTAATTTAAGACCGATTTTAGCGTCACCTGTGTTAAGCTACGCCCAGAAAGGCCAATAAATATCGAAATATGGAATTGTAAATACTTTTCCATACTTTGGTGTTATAGGGCACTGGAATCAGTGGTTATAAGACGCGACAGACATAATGACCAATGCACTAGTTTCCGACGGATCTCTTGAGATGTTGTTGATGTGGCAGTGGCAGCAGATCAGTCAACATCCCCAGGGGAGGTTTGGGATCAGTCAAGAGAAGAGGTTTCAGGGTTGGTACATAAGAGATCAGAAATATCTTGAGATCAGCAAAGTCACGTCACGTGACGAATCTTTTGAGATTAGCAACGTCACGTCACCTATGGTTTAGACAAGTCTGGCTGTCAGTTGTCAGTCTGGACAGCACGTGCAGCTGGCTATTTGGGAGTGCTCTCCGAAAGTGTATTAGTGCTCCCAATGCTCCCTATTGCTTAAGTAATACGGATTTTTGAGTAATACCGGAGTATCAAGTTTTATCAAGTACAGAGTATTCGAGTAAGTATTAGTTTTGATATCTCATCGAAAATAGTTAAGAATGTGTTTCTTTTGCGAGAAAGAGATCAGTGCCACACGTTTTAGGCGACTTAGGGTGGAAGAACTCTCTTGATGGGATATTTTCCCTGATTTAGGATTTTGGAATGCTATAATAATGTGTCGAGCTTCCTGATATAGAGTTCCAAATTGGAGTTCCGGAACCCACTCACTCGGTTGAGCTTCCATTTGGCTATATCCATGCATTGTAACTATAGGTAGAATTAGAGATCACTTTCAGCAAAATTAATTTTATGAGACTTCGATTAATTTTATGACTTGACTTGTACTCGAACCACCAACCTCCACATTCGAAGGCCACCGCGCTAACGACTACACCACTGAGGTCGGTTTTATAAGTAAATACCTACATTACTAAGTAAATACCTACATTAATTTCTCTATTGTCAACACCTATCTTAATCTCTATTGACAACGAAGCCACGTGCTCTTATTAGAATGATTGTAGCAATTCCAGCAAATTGTCTTTTGTTTGTTTGAAGTGTGTAATAACAAATGTTTTTTCTACGAGTGCCCTCTTGAAAAATTACGTACCAAATAATTTATAATCTTTTTTTTTTGTAGGGAAGAAATAGCCGCTCCGTAGGGTATGTATTTTTTAGACTTTATGGTAGGATTCTCACAGATTATTACAGAGGGTGTACACGGGACTGTAGGTACATTAGTTTGCTAGTTTGTATGACAAGTAAGTTGGGCCGCGCTCAAGACAGCCAAACCCAGGGTATGCTTCCCGCTTTACTCACCTCTCCAACGCCTTCCAAAAACCTCAGCACGGTCATAGACACAGGACCAGAATGGGCAATCAGGGGAGTCAGCAGGGTAAATATCGCCGTGCTCAAGAAACCCAAACCCAGGGTATGCTTCCCGCCGAACTTCTGAGAGAGGATGCCACCCGGTATGTGGGTGAGTATGTAGCCGTAGTAGAAGGCCGACAGAATGACGCCCTGTGTTCGCTCGTCCCAGTCGAATTTGGCATCCTGCAACATGAAAAGGCGAGAAAAACCTTGTAAAATAATCTGAAAAGAAATAAATTGGAGCGCGAAAGCTCTCCCCCCGCCAAGTCAAAATTTGACCGCGCTATAAACAAATACTTATGTAAATAAATGTGGTTTGTGCAAAGATTGCAAAAATATACAGGTGCACTTACTGAAACTTGGCCTAGCGTGTACCTACTGCCGTGAGTTCATATGCATAGGTATCCAGCACATTTGTAATGTGGAAAATAATGATAGACACACTTACACACAGCAATATTGACTTGGATTCTGTGCTTTTTGGCCCTTGTGGCTAGTTCGCTAGTTGACATCAGCTATCTATACTTGGATTCTGTGCTTTTTGGCCCTTGTGGCTAGTTCGCTAGTTGACATCAGCTATCTATACTTTATCACAGCATAGGTACTTAACAGTATACATAATAGGTTAGGTAGGTACCTATATTACTAATTTTACCAGTCTTCCCTTCTTATTTACCTACTATGTAGCTACAGAATTATTTTTTCCTCAAGGAACGACAGAATGACGCCCTGTGTTCGCTCGTCCCAGTCGAATTTGGCATCCTGCAACATGAAAAGGCGAGAAAAACCTTGTAAAATAATCTCAAAAGAAATAAATTGGAGCGCGAAAGCTCTCCCCCCGCCAAGTCAAAATTTGACCGCGCTATAAACAAATACTTACCTATGTAAATAAATGTGGTTTGTGCAAAGATTGCAAAAATATACAGGTGCACTAGTGGCAGATTGATATGCAACATGAAAAGGCGAGAAAAACCTTGTAAAATAATCTCAAAAGAAATAAATTGGAGCGCGAAAGCTCTCCCCCCGCCAAGTCAAAATTTGACCGCGCTATAAACAAATACTTACCTATGTAAATAAATGTGGTTTGTGCAAAGATTGCAAAAATATACAGGTGCACTAGTGGCAGATTGATAACTGTAAGGAGGAAGGACAAATGCTATCAAATTTTGTTATTATCACTATGTATTATCACTATGTATTTTACTCTGATTATGTAAATCCAAATTGTACCTTTGTTATTATTACCTTCTTCATTATATTGTATTATAATCAAAATAAAGAAAAAACTTTACATTACATTACATTACATTACATGAAACTTGGCCTAGCGTGTACCTACTGCCGTGAGTTCATATGCATATCCAGCACATTTGTAACGTGGAAAATAATGATAGACACACTTACACACAGCAATATTGACTTGGATTCTGTGCTTTTTGGCCCTTGTGGCTAGTTCGCTAGTTGACATCAGCTATCTATACTTTATCACAGCATAGGTATTAGGTACTTAACAGTATACATAATAAGGCATATGAAACACGTTCCACTCAGAAAAAGGACCTCCAAAGAACCTATTAAGCTCAAAATGTATTCGCTCGTCCCAGTCGAATTTGGCATCCTGCAACATGAAAAGGCGAGAATAATCTTGTAAAATGTTTTCAAAGCATTTTTTTTAAAAAAGGTTTGATAGAGGGAACTGTAACTGCTCAGGGTCTTATCGTCCCGAAATCGAAGAGGATAGGATAGGCGTGTTCACTGAAACTTGGCCTGACGTACATACTACCTACCGTGAGTTCAGATCCAGCATATTTGTAACGTGGAAAATAATTATTGTAGACACACAGCAAGACTGATTTGGATTCTGTGGTTTTTGGCACTTAGAGGCAAGTTGACATCAGCTATGTTTTATCACAGCATACCTACACCTAGTACCGTACCTATTTTATCAGCCTTCCCTTCTAGTATTCCTAACAGGTAATAGATACAGACTGACAGAATCACTTTTCCTCAAGGAATACCTATGCAAACTAAAGAAGTTTCTACGAATTTCTAACTGTCTACAACTCTACACTGTCTTTCCTTGTATAATATTACAGTCAAACCGGGATGAAACCGTATAAATGCCCCACCCCCCCCC